>NC_000076.6:115929249-115986749 GCF_000001635.26 Mus musculus | reverse complement strand
CACAGAAAGAAGTTTCTGAAAAGTATTGAGGGTTAATGTCATGTTTAAGGAATACTCAATGATGACCCAGCATGCTAATTATTTTGTTATAGAACTTATGTAGCCTATTGTTATGCTAGGGTTTAGTCCCATGCTGAGATTGGAAATAATACTAGTAGCTAACAGAGCTCCATGGATTGTGTCAGTTTTGTAGAAGGCTGAAAGGTCCATCATTCCCTAATAGTAGCCAGCGGTATGGAGGTAAACATTCTAAATCAATAAAGACTATTGAAATAAAAGCACAGATAGATACCCAGATATGCCCAGATACAGATGCGTGCCCTCAGATGCTCATTTTCTCCTGGCTTCTGATGCCACCCCTTTACCCCTCCGCGGGTCACAGCGTGAATTCTGTAACACAAAGCATATAAATGTATAATGGTGATTAGTAAATTACCAATCATTGTCAAAACTTGCTAAACCTAGAAATAGGCACTGAAGTGACTGTTCACCCCAGAGAAACTCACAGGGTCATGACATCATTTAGCAACAATAGAAGGCAAAGCTTCATAGCTCTCCTTTTAAGCTTGCTCTTGTTCCTCAGCTGTCTTCTGTCTTCAGAGTTCCAGGAATTCTTGCTGGAGCATACAGGGCCTGCCCCTCCCTGACCTGTCTCTCTGGGGACGCTTTCTTTGAGTAAAGGTTCCTTTCACTTCAAAGAAACTTCAAAGACAGAGAAAAAAAGAGCAGACAGGGTCTTCTAAACCTGTCCTGGCCTTTGGTGATGGACTATATCAATAGTAAGTTTTTAAGAATTTATAAATGTCTACTTGTCTGTCGCTATACCAGTACCATGCAGTATTTATCACAATTGTTCTGTAGTACAGCTTTAGGTCAGGCATGGTGATTCCACCAGAGGTTCTTTTATCCTTGAGAAGAGATTTTGCTATCCTAGGTTTTTTGTTATGCCAGATGAATTTGAAAATTGCCCTTTCTAATTCGTTGAAGAATTGAGTTGGACTTTTGATGGGGATTGCATTGAATCTGTTGCCCCTTCTTAGAATTGGGAACAAAACATCCATGGAAGGAGTTACAGAGACAAAGTTTAGAGCTGAGATGAAAGGATGGACCATCTAGAGACTGCCATACCCAGGGATCCATCCTATAATCAGCCTCCAAACACTGACACCATTGCGTACACTAGCAAGATTTTGCTGAAAGGACCCAGATATGGCTGTCTTTTGTGAGGCTATGCCTAGCAAACACAGAAGTGGATGCTCACAGTCAGCTAATGGATGGATCACAGGGCTCCCAATGGAGGAGCTAGAGAAAGCACCCAAGGAGCTAAAGGGAACTGCAACCCTATAGGTGGAACAACAATATGAAGTAACCAGTACCCCCTGGAGCTCGTGTCTCTAGCTGCATATGTATCAGAAGATGGCCAAGTTGGTCATCACTGGGAAGAGAGGCCCCTTGGTCTTGCAAACTTTATATGCCTCAGTACAGGGGAACGCCAGGGCCAAGAAGTGGGAGTGGGTGGGTAGGGGAGTGGGGTGGGGAGGGTATGGGGGACTTTTGGGATAGCCTTGGAAATGTAAATGAAGAAAATACCTAATAAATGAAGAAGATAAAAAAATCTATAAATGTATAACTCCTGCTTATGCTCTCTTAAGGGGCTTGCACTCTCTGAGGAAGTGAAAATGCAGACAAACGACCTCATAAGACATGGAGTGAGTGCTACAAATAAAACAGAGAGCTCTATTCTTTAAAGAATACTGAGAAACGTGGGGTGGAATAATCATAGAAAGCTCTTTGGAGCACATAGAATTTTCATCAGGATACAGAAGGCTGGGCAGAATTTGAGAACATAGAAAAGTGAATGACATTCTAGAAACCAAAGAAGTCACAGAGCACGTGCTTGAGTGGAATAGGAATTTTAGCATCTTATTCTGGTTAGTTGAAGTGTTAAGTTTCATAAAGGAACAAGAGAAAGCCAAAGTCACAATCATGAGCTTGTTCTGTGTATGAAGGAATATGAAAATTTTCAAGAAAGAAAGGGGGGAGTTGACCTTTGTTATAGGAGGATAGGTCATCTCTTGCCAGTGAGGAAGATGGGCCGACCACGGGCTTCCTTTATCATATGGAAAACTGAGATAGTTACGATGGGGATTTCAGTTTGGTAGAGGGAGAATAAGACACTGCAGCTAGAACACAGCAGGCTGAGGTCAGAGAGCACAGAATGTGTCGTGGCTGCCAGCATAATACTGTCATTAGTGGTACTGGAGTGGAAACACAGAGAGCAGAAGGTGGCACTCGCTCTGTGTTAGGAATCCACGTGGAGAAGGACTCAGAGAATTGGGGGGGGGCAGCATGGGGGGAGGGCAGGAGTGAATGTGGTTAAGTGTCAGCTTTTATTGAGGAGGAAAGATGAGTGATGTTTAGGTGTTTCTTTGCCACTGTCTGAACAGGGATGTATGCTAGTAACGTGCCAGTCAGTTAACTAACTGTGTGTGCTCTGAGTTAGATGCTGCTGTGATACATTTTAAAACCCACACCTTGGTGGTTGGAACGAGGTGGATGTGATTGTACGAGTCAAGGCTAGGATTCTAACCCAGCCTGCCTAGTTGAGAGAATAAAAGGTTCTTGGCTGTTTGTGTTTGAATGGTGGGGTAAAGAGGAGGAGATATTGATCCCTTTGGTGGAAACCTAGCATACCTGATGGACATTAGACTGAATTTGCTTGAGACCCCAAAGTTTCCCATGTTGGTGCCAAGGTAGGCAAGCTTAAGGGTATGGGACCCTGAAAGTGTGGTCCCTAGTAGGATTTGAGTGGGTCATGGGAAGCCTCACCCTTGGGGGACTTTGTGGGACCATAATTTAATTCCCAAGATAACATTTGTTATGAAAGAGTAAGCCTGGCCCCTCTCCTCCCTCTGGCTCCCCATCCACCACTTTATTTTCCTTCCAGCTTTTGCGATTTCCTTCTGCATTGAGGCCTTCATGGAAGCCACGTTGGTGTTGGTCCAGGCTCTCCAGCTGCCACAACTACAAGGCAAGAAAACCTCATTTCATTATAAAGAAATAGAGCTGTGTAGTCAGAGAAACCATACACATACAGAAAGGATAAAGAGTGTAAGACCAAGGCAGCCAAGGGGAGCTCAACTCGTATCTCAGGAATCCCTACTTCATATTTTTCTTGTTTTGATAACGGATTTCTCCAAAAGTTACTGTCACATGAAATTATCCATCTGAAGGCCAGAATGGCTTTCTAAGAAACTGGAGCTTGAATCCACCCACAGTTACTGTCAGCATTGGCGATCCTCTGAAGTCAATGGCGTTGTGGCCAGCGGGGATGCTCCTGGAGTCCAACAGCTAGAGTCCATCCCAGAATAACCTCAGAGTGGGAACACAGTTGCATGTCGGGGCATTCGGTTGAAACACCTCATGGGGTAGAGGGTGAATGGTAGGGGGAGGGAGGGGCAGGGAGGAAGGGGAGGGTGGTATTAGAGTAGATGTAGACTGGCTAGGCTGGTATCCTCTTGTGGCACTGCATAAGGGGTCAATCCCACACACTAGAGACAAATTCATAAAGCCAAGAATCAAGGCGGGTATAGGGCTGAAGCCTGATAAAGAGCACAGTGCTTGGCAGAATGTGACCATGGAACTGTGAAAATCAAGCCTGCTTTTAGCCTCCGCGGTTGAATTACCCTCTAAAAGTGCAGTCCTGCTGGTAATAGATGTGTTGGTGTTGGATGGAGACTGTGAAGCCTGTAGAGTGGTTTCTCAGAGTTGTCACCCAAGAGCTATGAAATGTTCAATAAATTGCTTCCCTGGGTCTAAGCTTTCATACTCGTTTAAAATGGGATTAGATACCTTATCTGCCCCTCAGTATTTGCTCTACAAGAAATAGGGCTGACATTGATCCTAATTTAAAAAAATAAATAAATAAAAGGTAGCTGCTAGCTGAACAATGAGTTGAAGAGAAAGGAAAGAATCCAACAAAAGGTGTTTGCTTAAAATTTCATTTTTTTTTTTTTTTGGCATGGTATTCACAGTAGTAGCTTTCTTTTGTAAACCAGAAAGAGAATAAGAGGAGAAGGGTTGATACAAACTGGAATTCTGTAGGGAAAGACATAATTATTACTCCTTTTTATTTCATGTGTGTATCCTCTGCAATCATGTTAATGCTAATAAAAAACAAAAACAAAACAAAACGTCAGGGACCCTGGCTAGAGAAATTATCCTGAGAAATGACGATGTGGCTTTAAGGCTTATTTTCAGATTTATACTTCCCGCTCTTCTGCAAGTCTGAAGATAAAAGTGCTCATAGGTTTAGAATGAGATATTTCCATTCATTTCAGTGTTATAGCCATGCATTTATAGCTCTGAGCATTAGCCTGAATCTTCTCCACTTAAGAACGTCTGTTTTTATTTTTTTTCCTCTGCTCTAGTCTCACATCCATAAATAAACACATACATCTATTGCTATAGAGCACGGACATATTCGCGTTTCTCATTTAATAGTTGTCACATTGCTCCCTAGTCTCCACATGTATGCTTTGAATGGCTTCCAACTGATCCTCTGTCAAACACTGTGATCTTATTTTTCTGTTTCCCGATATGAACATTATAGACCCTCCCATGTTTTTGTAAGTGTGGGCCAAACTCACTGCCATAAAACCTTTTTGCAAATAGAATCTTTTTTCTCCGTTGAGCTATTTGCTGAGCAGAAAATGTTTCAGAGATAATGTTGTCCGGTTCCTAAAATGTACTGCCAATTTTTTTGTTTTTTCTCTAAGCGGCTCTACAAATTTACTACGCCGTTCGTTCCTCTAGCTCTTTTGATAGCTTCTTGACTCTCTAGTCCAGACTCTGAGGATCCCCATCCTTTTGGTTGATTTGTAACCCCCTGGATGGTTTGCAGGTTGGAACATTCTCATCTAGATACTTACATTCATGCCCCCTCCCTGGAGTTCTGAGATTAGTAAATAAATGTAACCTTTTGGGGCTGGCGAGATGGCTCAGTGGTTAAGAGCACCGACTGCTCTTCCGAAGGTCCCGAGTTCAAATCCCAGCAACCACATGGTGGCTCACAACCATCTGTAATGGGATCTGACACCCTCTTCTGGAGTGTCTGAAGACAGCTACAGTGTACTTACATGTAATAAATAAATAAATCTTTAAAAAATAAATAAATAAATGTAACCTTTTGAAGTGTGGGTGAAGCTAACAAGATTTCGTTTTTATCACCGAGTGCTCTTAGCATGATTTGAATCTAAAAGAACTATTGACTTTTGAAACGTCTTCCAAATGCCAAGTATTGGGGCTGGAGATGAGAAACCCAAAACAAGCCTACTGGTCTTTTCCATTCCTTCTCGTTCCTAGGTGAGGAGTTGCTGGCATCAGTACAACCTCCTTCAAGTCTTCTGAGGCCCTATGGCACCCACTCAAGATTCTGCTGGTGGCTTTGGTTGTTTCAATCATCACACACTCATACTTTGGACAATGGATTGCACTACCGACCAGAAATCAATTCTTTAATGGGCCAGCTCATCTGGTTGTTTCCACAATACATTCTGATTTAGCATTCAATCCCTCAGCCTCTTACTTAGCAAATAACATGAGAACAGTATACTCTTGTTGAGCTGAACACTACATCTCCCTCATTGATAAACCTTATGCCAATATAGACCTGATTATTCTAGGAGTTTACTGTTTTAAGATGAAAATAATTCTCCTTATTTCAGTCGAGAAAAGGAACGCTACTGCTTCTTGTGGATATTTGTACTGTGTTACATGTAAAAAAAACCACAAAAGATTTGTGTAGCTGCACAGCAAATAGAATGTCATGTCTGTCATTAGATATGAAGCTTGGGGAAGGAAAAGGGATTTGATCCACTTTAGTTCACTTCACAGAAGAACCAGAGAATATGGCTGCCCTGAAGGATAAAGGCTTCTCTCTCCTGACACTTTCTGAGTTCTGGCCTGTCCTACATTAATCATTCTGAATGTGACTCTCCCCCATGGCCCAGTGAGTTATGGATCAATCACAGTGCTTTCAAAGTGCTGTAATTTCATACATATTTCAACACAGACCTAAGATCTCCCATATACTTTGGCCATCCCAGGAAAATACTTCATAGGCCAGTAACCTAATATGCTTAGTAAGCCCTGAGGGGCAGTATGTCACTGGAGCTTCAGGGGTAAAACTATACCAAACTCCACCTGTATCTGGTTTTTCTTTTTCCTGTTTGTAAAAAGGTTTATATTTTATCTTTAGCTGAATACCACTTATGCAATTATACAAAAAAAAATTAATCAGTGTTTTTCAACTAAGAATCTATTTTGAATTTCAGTTAAAACTGTTTCTGCATGCATTGAAAAAAACCTTGGAGCTTAAAAAAAGAAAGAAAGAAAGAAAAAATGAATTGGGCAGACATTGCTTGATTAAAGCCAACTTATACAGTCATGCCACCAATAGAGAGCTATAAATATTATCTCCTGTTGCTTGTGTTTCAACATCCAAAAATATTTTGAACTGAGCATAACACTCACTTCCTGTGAGAGCTTCCATAAGTTATGATATAGACAATCTGTGTATATTTTGCTTAGGATAACAATCCGGGTAATTTTCTGTTTCAATTCCTGGAATTTTTATAGTTTTTTAGAACAATTTTCTTACATGAAGACAGTACTGTCAAGTAACCGATAATCAAAACAAGATATATGTGTGTGTGTGTGTGTGTGTGTGTGTGTGTGTGTGTGTGTGTATACATACATATACACACACCAACCACTTGGCTTTTTCAGTAGTAAGCATGGATTTGAATTTTTGTATATTTTGTACTTTCTGTCTCTAACCAAATTATACATGGTGGAAATAGCCAGAATTAGATACAAAAATGCTAACTTACCTAACAAATGATTGAACCCAGAGCACCAGTTTGATGGGTTTGCCAAGTCAGTTTTTTGTTACATGGTAGCCTCTTAAATAAGGAACAGGGCAAGCTGGAGTTGGTTAGTCAAACTCCTTTCTGTACATCAAGGAAGGACTAATTGTTTCTTGTAAGAAATGTCTCTCTTTCTACTTGCTTTGATATTGACTACACGCCTGAATAATTTAGGAAATTTATTGCAGCAGTTTTTGAAAAGAACTTTCTTCTGACATGTCGCAGGATAAAAAAGCATCAGGTTTCGGTAATAGTTTTTGACTGTGTTTTGATAAAAGTATTCTGTTATTCTACTCTTGGGCAAGAAGAAGTTGATAGTTTGTTTCATTTCAGAATTACCTAGTCAGGGAACATTATAAGGTCAAAAGATGCTTTCCCCACCTATGGTTCTCCGCCTTCCAAGCGCTCCCCAAATACCCCAAATAAACTCCTTCCAAATACAGGTCATACATAGAGATCCCACAGGCAAGGCCATCTGATGTAAGGCTTTAAAGTTTTGATGCTGACAAATTCCACAGAGATATTGATATCTAGTTTCCTCACACTCCCTCATTTCCTCTCGCTCTCTGGGATGTTAAAACTGTTTCCAGCACCACGTGTTTTCGTTTGGCCGCTCTTGCTGTATTTGGAACGAAGCTGACTCTGTGCTGGCCTCGGGACTGCCTATAGGGATTAACACACAGGGTGGGGAAACTTTCTCGAACAGGATGGTGACAGCTCCCTCAAGCCTACTAACTATGAGGCAAGGTCTCCTGGCATCCACTTTTCAAACTCAAAGAACAAAGGACTGACCTCTAGTCAAGGACTGAGGATTTTTTTGACATTACCTGT
The DNA here is from genome assembly GCF_000001635.26 of Mus musculus. Taxonomy (NCBI): domain Eukaryota; kingdom Metazoa; phylum Chordata; class Mammalia; order Rodentia; family Muridae; genus Mus; species Mus musculus. Next base: position 115,978,989 of record NC_000076.6, on the reverse strand, counting down.
TCTCAACTGTCACGTTTGCTTGCCAAAGTGAGGATAAAATTTCACTTTTTTGTTGTTGTTGTTATTGAAGCACTCTCTTATATTCTTCATGTTTTCAAGCATCCTGTCTTTGGCTCTGGACCACTCCCCAAACAGTACAGTGGCAGGCAATTAGATATGCATAGTTTACACCACGACTGTTTAATAACCACACCGTTGAGCTTCCTGTCAGCCGTCAGTCATTTTAGTTCAGTTATTAATAAAACTTTTGAACCCTGTGTAGGCTCAATTTCAGCTGACACGAAGAAATGGTTTGGACACACAGGAAATTCAGTGTTCAGACAAAAGGATATTAGAACTGAAGAGGGGGTGACTTGTTCATAAACGCAGACACTTGTGATAAAGTTATGTCATCATAAAGTTTTAAATATCCTGAGTCAAAATGTCTTCAGCAAACAACCCATCCAACATCACAGCTTGGCAACAACACTCAGTGGAGTGTTGATGGCTTTCCTGTGTGATCTCATGGCTGAGTGGAGGCTGTGATTCTCTGTGACAGTTCAGTATGTTGAGAACGTGTCTTACCATACATCACTAACCTGGGAAAAGATTAAACTCCAGGATGGAAAAGCATTGTCTCCACTGAAGCCTGTGACTTTCTCATCACCATAAAACCTGAAAGTCTCAACTGAAGCAGATTAAGTCAAAGAGCATTTGGGCCTCCCCTATTCTAAATTTCTAGTGAATTACAGAGTGACCACAAGGGCCTACAGACAACACCCCAACGGGGGCAAACATTAACTTATTTTGAGGCAGGACCTCATTATATATCCCTGACTAGCCTGGAGCTCTCTATGTAGACCAAGCTAGCACTGCACTCAGAGATCTACTTACCTGTGCTTCATGGGTGCCAGGATCAAGACAAGCACCACCAGGCCCAGCCTAAAGCTAACGTTTTGTTGTTTGGTATTAAAACAGAATCTCCTGTGGAGCCATCAACCTCGGGATCCCCCTACTTGTACCCCACAGGCACTGGTAACACAGACACGCATCGCCGCAGCCAGCCCAAGGTTAGCATGTTTTAGATTTAACTCATCTAGATGACTCAGGATCAATAATGAAATGTTTCCTATTCTTGGTATTTTATTAGACAGTCAAAAAAAAAGGGGGGGGAGTAGGGATCAGTTTGAAAGAGACCTCACTTGTCTTGGCAATGGCAATGTTGCTGATAGAAAGGTATACCTATCTACCACTGAGATTTAGATTTTAATTCTAGATTTCCTCTAAATGTGTGACTCTGAACAAGTCACAATCAGTGAATATTTTTCAAATTTTACAATATATATATATATATATATATAATATAGTATATACACACACAATATATATAGTATATATAGTATATGTGTGTGTGTATATGTATATATATATTGCTTTTCATTTAACAAGTTTGGAGAGATAGCTCAGCAGCTGAGAACTCTAGTTTTTCCTTCCCGAGGATCAGAGTCAATTCCCAGCGCTTACACAGTAGCCAGCAACCATCTGTAATACCATTTCCAGAGGACTTGATGCCCTCTTCTGGCATCCACAGACACTGTTACACACAGAACACAGACATACACACAGGCAAAACAATCCTACACATAAAATAAAAATAAATAAATCTTTTTTTTACAAAAAAGATTATAGCTATACACAAAACAAAGAACCCATCACTTAAGAGGTAGCATAATCTTAACTTTTAATTTGCTTTGTGGATGTCTTGGTGTCAAATAGAAAATGCTAGTCTGAACTTAGCCCTGCTTGACCAGATCGAAGAGTCAAATGTGTATTCAGTCGACCTTTGAAAATTCCCTGAACACTGATTTTCCATAAAGACACCTTCCAAAAGTGTTTCTCAGTATGTTTTCCTCATGAATCTGTCAGGCAACCTAAGACCTCCAAATAACAATGCACAGGTAGGTGACTGCCAGCTTTTAGGCAGATAACTCCAAAAAAATCTTAACAAGAAATTAAAGACACTTGACTTAAGATTTCATTTCGGTCAATGCATGATAACTACTTATGGTTCTACATTGTTAAAGACCAAACCCAGGTACTGGAAACAACGCAAAGTACAGAATAGATAGCCTTTATTGGCAAAGAAAATAACATTTAACATAGAAAATTTTGAGTCAAATTGCTTTTTTAAATTGAAATCACTATGAAACCTCTGGTGTTTTCCTATTATTTAAAGAGGAATTAGGGAACGTTTTTCTTCAAGAGACATACTTCTTACTCCAATGTAACCTACATAAGTTTTTCCCATAACATAGCAAAGCTATGGTGTTAGACAGTCTGGGAATAAATGATACTCATTTTGAGCCTCACCTACTTCTAAGCCAAATGAAATTGCCAGCAGATTAGCTGTAATAGAGGAGAAATGACAGCCCGAGGAATTTATTCTCGAATTTCTTCCAATTGTCAGTGAGTCAAAACCACAAAGAGGCCCCGACACAGCAGCAGGAGTAAGGAGAGCTGACACGCTTCCAATAGCTGTCAAAAAAAAAAAAAACCTTCGGCTCTGCTTAAAATTTAAATTAAGTTTTACTCATGTCAATCCCATCAGCACAATGGAATAAATGAAGACCGTGTTTATAAGACACCACAACAAACAGTCAATTACGTGGGGAGTGGACCGAAATCCTTTGATTGGCTCAACATTTTACTTCCAGTTTGCTATTTTAGTCTATTTGATTGGTCACAGTTGTGACATGGGCATGTTCATTCAATGACATCCGTGTGGCATTTGATCACCACAAACAGCTTTCCGACCGAATCAACCCTAGAGAGTCTAAGAATATATACTTTGAAGACTTTTAGCCTATACAAGTACTGGTTAGTTTCCGAGATGTAATTTTGTTTCGTGCTGCCACTGAGCAATAGTACAGATGAAGCCAGTATAAAGATGGCAATGGCTATGGGACCCAGACAAATGCAATCCAGATTCATTTGGGTGTTGTAGGTAGAAAGAACGAAATTTACCCAACTGTTGTTACAAGAAGTTGAGAATGTAGAGATTTACCTGGAGCATGATGAGAGTAGCATATAATGTTATAATTATAAAATTGTACATTGGAATGTTGCAATGGCTGAAATAATGAACAGAATATAAACTTTACAGACATTACTAGATAGGAACATATTTCATCCATGACAACCCTTTGATAGTGTATGATTTATATGTATGCTGTAAGTATATACTAAGTATATTTGGATGAAGATTAAAAATTCAAGTATTTGTTATAGATAAAATTGTATGGTTTAATGCAAAATAATTTCTTATATGTAGTCAAAATATTTGAGCTTCCTTCCGTGTCATTTGCCTTCTGGGTATTTCAGTTGATCTATTAGCAATCTGTTTCAACATTAGTTTCTTTATCTGGAAAATGATTTTTAAAAGTCTCATTACATGTAAATAAATACTATTATAAATTATAAATTAATATATTACAATGATTACATATAGCGTAAAGTTGTAAAGCTTCAGCAAAAATAATTATTGAAAAAGCTTATTTTGTCATGGGCTCAGTTAAGCCATTCATCTGTACAATGACGTGTAAGGTGGGTATCATTATGTTTATGTCTAGGTGAAGATACAGAGAATCATCCAGGCAAGTGTCCAACCCAAGAATGGTTACTAGACAATTAAGACCACAGTCTTCTAACTTCAATGTGAAATGCTACAATGTGGCATTTACTTAACAATGACATTCTCTAAGAGTCTTGCAGATTCTCAGGATACTGGAAACTTTTCATTGTCTGTTGATACTGATATCACTAGAGAAATCCAATTGAGTAACTTTATGTTTCTTATGAATGTGGAATAAATTACTTTACAGAGCAAAGATTTTACAAAACTAGATTTAAAATGATGGGTCTGAGAATGTAGGGATTTCTCCAATTGGTGCCTTGGTTTAGCAGTATGGCTGACGGTTGGTGTTCGACCCAGGAAAGACAGCCAAGTTTATACACACGCCCATTTCTTAGACTTGGAAATCATCAGAAAGTGAAACGGCTAGTGTTTGACCTCCCTTGCTTTCATCACTGTGGTCTATCTTTCACTAGATCAAGCTGCTGAGACAATCAATTTACAAAGAGTGGAGAGTTACCTGGCCTCATCGTGTTGGGAATTTTAGTCCAGGATGACTTAGCTCTGCTGTTTTGGTGGCAGGAACATGACGTGTCAGGAGCATACAGTAGATCAAAACTGGTTGCCTCATAACACAGGGAGTAGAGAGAGGCTGGGAGCTCATTAGCTAGCTCTTTTCAGGACACAACTCTAATGGTTCAAAGACTTATTATTATAATTCGCTTTCCAATAGCACCAATCTGAAGGGTGTTTAGGATATGGGCATGTGATGGACATTTCAGTGCCAAGCTAAAGCATTAGAACAGTCCAAGTGCCAAGACCTCATTCTATGAAAATAGCACTACTCTTTTTTCCCACACTAATACAAAATTCCCTAACTTTCAGCTATTCTTTTGCTAGGACAACATTCCTTTGGAGAACTCCCGCTGGTGGGTCATGGATGGACATGGATGTGAAACAAGATTGCCAGGTGTAGTGGTCTCACTTTTAATCCCAGCATAAGGGAGGCAGAAACATTCAAGGCCAGTGTGTTCTACATAGCAAGGTCCAGGCCAACCACAGACACATAGTGACACCAAGTCTCAAAAAGAAAAAAAAACAAAATCAACAAGGAAAACAGACAGTTAAACAAAATAGTGCTCAAAGTAAATAGATAAGCAGGAGATGCAAAGGTGCTCCTGCGGTTTTGCGTGGCTCCCATTTTCCTTATACTCAGTTAAAGGTCTGTAAGGATCACTTGCAAATCAGTGATCAATAGCCAGATGTATCAAAAACTTTTGAGGACCTTATTGAAATTTATACTTTCTGGTTTTAGATTTCAGATTTCTGCCCATCATAGTATAGGCTCAGAACCCTAAGGATTGTGTGACCATCTTACTAAGACAAGAAGACATAAGAAATTATCCTTTAAGCTAAAGGGGTTTGCAACCCTATAGGTGGGACAACAGTATGAACTAACCAGTACCCCCTGAGCTCGTGTCTCTAGCTTCATATGTATCAGAAGATGGCCTAGTCGGCCATCACTGGAAAGAGAGGCCCATCGGTCTTGCAAACTTTATATGCCCCAGTACAGGGGAACGCCAGGGCCAAGAAGTGGGAGTGGGGGGGGGGAGTGGGGGGAGGAGGGCATGGGGGGACTTTTGGGATAGCATTGGAAATGTAAATGAAGAAAATACCTAATTAAAAAAAAAAGAAATTGTCCTTTAATCAGACACTAACTCTTTCAGTGTAGTTTAAAGAGGAGTGGTCCCCAGCTAATTTAAGAAGGCCAGATTAATAGTCACATCAAAATATTCCAAGAACAAAGCAGTAGAGAAAAAGTATAGACTGATTTCCTACCGAGTGTAGTAATGAAAACCTTAAGCTATAAGCAAAAGAAAGGGATAAATTTATAAAAATTGTTATGTTTAAGACAGAAAAAATAAATTTCTTTCAAGAATGAAAAATTTAGGGCTGGGGAGATGACTTGGAGGTAAAGTGCTTGGTAGTCAAGCATGAAATTTGGGTCCTTAGCATCCATGTAAAGGCTTGCCATAAAGGTCTGTGTCTGTCACCCTATAGCAAGAACACAATGTAGTGCTCTTGTGAACACGAAGTAAATGGAGGGCTGTAAGTGTGGCTCAGTCATACACACCTCGTGACTGGCCAGCATACTTAAGAAACTGAGTTTAATCCCTAGTACTGAAAAAAAAAAATCTAACCAAACCACACCACACCAAACCAAACCAGAAACCCCCCACAAAATGACAACTACACAAACCCTAATTAATCTGTTTCCTGTATGTGCTGGCTAGTTCTTATGTCAATTTGACACAAGCTAGGACCATCTGGGATGAACTCATCTTAATTGAGACATTGTCTCTCTAGGATTAGCCTGTGGGCAAGCCTGTAGGGCATTTTCTTGACCCATGATTGACGTGGGAGAGTCCAGCCCATTGTAGGTAGGGTCAACCCAAAGCGGGTGGTCCAGGCTGTATAGGAAAGTAGGCTAAGCAAGCCATGAGGAACAACCCACTAAGCACTATTCCTTCACAGTCAGCTTCCATCAGCTTCTGACTCAAGGCTCTTGCTGTGACTTCCTGTCTTGATTTCCTTAGATGATGGGCTACAATGTCTTTCTTCTCCAAGTTACTTTTGGTCGTAGTGTTTCATCTCAGCAATAGAAATGTTGACTACAATGCTATAGGATCCAAGCAGCTTTGGGACCTTATTCTACTCCCTGCCTCGTTTGGTCAGTTTCAGTAATAATCATGGTGGGACCCATCCTAACTTTACTCATCTTTGCCTGCAGTTCTACAGGACAACATGCAGGGTGGAAAGAAACCCAGACAGAAAATAGGCTGCAGAGAGACCTCTCAGCACAACCATGTGCTAGGAGGAAGGGAGTAAAAAGAAAATGGGAAGCAATGTCCATTGAAACCACATCAGTGACTTGGAAATTTCTGATTGTGTCAATGTGATGTAGACTCACGAGATAGTTTGCTGAAGCAAGACCCATGATGCTTGGAGAGAGTATGACTAGGACTCAACAGACAGTGATGAGGTGGTTGTATAGCTAGTTGAGTAAGGCTTCACTGGTCTAGCATCTTCACTGATCTTGACTTCATTGAGAGAGGCACAGCAGAGAACTTGTGGTGTCCCAGCTGGTTCTGGTTGATCCCGATGATTTGTGACAATTCGGTGGAAGCCTGGCTGTTTCTTCTGTTGAATTGTGCCACGTATTTAGTATCCTGACATTACTGAACTGGACTGCTGGTATCCTGACAACGAAGATTGGAATAGCCCCAAAGACCTACTTCAAAGCAGGTCCACATACAATCTCCTACTTACCACATTTTCTTCTCTATCTTTGGACAATGGACTAGAAAGGGGGTGTCAAAGCATTTGAGAACCCTTATTAAAGTAGATTTTTTTAAAAAAATCAGGCCCTAAATGTGTCTCTGTCATGAGGGACTGAGTCTGTACATTGTACCTAATTTGAATATTGACTACAAGATATCAGGAAAAGGCAGACTCTATTATTTCAACAGAAAGTGATGCAGAATTGTGTACCATTTTAAGTCTGTGTGTCAGTCCGTGTGAATGCAAACATCACTATGAAAATCCAAGAAGCGCATGATTCTGCCATAATTGCACGTGTCGTCTTTTGTTAAGTCTAGAATAACCTGTTCACTCCTTTGATAGTTTACAGCAGTAATCACAACATGTAACTGGCTCTACTGAGGAAATGTAATGTTTAATCTGGTTAATCACTGCTGGGGAAGGAGCTCGTGAATCTAGGTCAAAGTGTGAGGAAAACCAACTGTTTGGGAAGCCAGGAAGATTACGAAGAATATTACATGTATATCCTGGGATGCCGTCTTCACTCAGCAACCATGTTGGAGCTCTTCTTATGTCAAGACAAAGTGGAAAATGGCTGTAGAGCAGCGGTTCTCAACTTATGGGTCATGACCTATGTCATTTGGAGGTCAAATGACAGCGGTCACCTAAAATCATCGGAAATGTCAGACATTTACACCACGATTCATAACAGTAGTAAAACTACAGTTATGAAGTAGCAGCCAAGTAATTTTATGGCTAGCAGTCACCACAACATGAGGAGTTGCATTAAAAGGTCACAGCATTAGGAAGGTTGAGAACCGCTGTGTTAGAATAAGGTTAAGAAAGAATTGCTGGCTGGTTCAGGAACTCCCAAGGTCATATTGGCCTTGAAAAATCTTGATTTTTTTTAAGCTATTTTCATTTTGTTATCATTAGAAAGGGAAGAAGAGAGATCAGGAACTTTTTAAAATCTCAGTCTTATCTTGCTCAGAACAGGGGCTCCTTAAACAACTAATATGACTGTGAGCAGTGCTGAGAACCAGCAGACTCACCCGGAGGCTCAGGTAGCAACAGGCACACACAATGTAAATACAGATGTGCGATCTGTCACATACTATACTAGTCACTCATCAGACACCTACATAAACCCAGCTGAGGAGTCAGAGCTTGCACCAAAATCAACTTGTAGTCTTCAAGGGCATGGGTGCCTACCTAGGCAATGTTACACAGCAACACAGCTGAGGACTCTACTCATTCAGAGTTAGCAGCGTCAGTCCAATAATGCATGGCCCGGTAGACTTTTCTTTTAAATGTTTTAAACTGAAATAAAATTAAGTCACTTCTCTCCCTTTTCTCCTCCCAGTTCCCCAGAGCTACCCTCCCTTGGATTTCTCTCTTTTCCCCCTCCCCCTATATAAGTCGATGGCCTCCTTTTCTTTGGTTATACTTGTTACATGTGTGTGTATGCATAAATGTGTATATATCAAGAGATCCTGGTGAATCTGATTTTGTTGTTTGCATGTTTTTGTTTTGGAGACAGACCTTGCTGCTTTGGACAAAGTGTAAGAAGGCCCTCATCTCTGGGAGAGGAATTCTCCAGGGGTTAATAAGTTGCCTGTAGGTCTTTTTCTAGAGATGGGATCCTGTGACATTTCCTCTCTGCAGTGATAACCCGACCATTGGTATTGTTATTTTTCTGGCCTCATTTGTGCAGTTATTTCTAGAAGGGATAGTTTCTTCATAAAATGTCAATTTAAAAAGCAAGAAATGAAAAGAAAGCAAAATTAGAGGATTCACTTAGTATTTTTTCTATCATTAATCTCTTCACACCCAGAGAGACGGGGTGAAGAGATTGAAAAAAAATCAAGTGTAGATTATTTTAATCAATGTAAATGTTTCCTATTTTGTATTATTTATGATTATTTTAGAAAATGACTACAGAAATATAATCCCCTGGATAATCGTTAGGGAAATAAAAAGTTAATGAGTTATGAAATAGGAGGAAGTAACACAAAATGGTTTTTAAAATTTAAAGAACACCCTCATGTTAACAATTTATTTAGGCCATGCATACTATGGATAATATAGTAAAGTCAGTAACAGGAAAAAAGTGAAACCAGAAAACAAAGTTAAATAGCTATTTCTCGTGGAAATTACATTATTTGTATTGCTAAATATAAGTCCTGGTTGATCAGGCACTTCAGACAGATCTTGATTTTCCAGGCTAATACTTAGAGAAATACCATTTCACCCAGCTAAAGCACCACACCTAGCTGAGGACAGCTTTCAAAATTCCAGTCATAATAGCCTACAGGAACTAATACCTTTCTTGATATGAAGCTTAATAAAGCCAACTGTGTCAGGGAGAGCAAATATTTCACCTTTGCACAGATTTATAAAGCAAAGATGAAGCAGGCAAGATATAAAAAGAGAAAGAGGAAGAATTTATCCAGCTTATAATCAGGTCACATTTCATTTCCTCTTTCCTTATTAGAGACAAAAATCACCCAACAGATATAGTACTTACTGTAGGTAAAATGTACCCATGGATCTCATTCACAGAAACAGACATCTAATGACCTAAAATTGCATATAATGGCATCTCCCAGGAGAGAGAGAGAGAGAGAGAGAGAGAGAGAGAATGAAAGAGAATGTTAGCAACAGTGCAGACCGACTGAAATATTCCCATGTGCTGTTAGAGTGTTATACTAGAGTGTTAGAATAGTATATTCTGAGGATATTGTCTTTAATTAAAGGTGAACTCTTGGGTCTCTACAAAAAAAATATGCTTCACAGTGTATTTGATAACAGTGTTACAGGAAAATGATTCCAGATGTTCTCTGAGAAGACATGAAGGCCCATTTGATAAATACGGTAATGCATGTGTATGTATAAGTTAAATCTACATGTATACATACACTTCTACATATCATATACAGATAGACAGTCATATACACACATATACTCACACGCAATGACAAGAAAATAAACCAGGGTAAATGTGGAGATTTGGGGAAAGAAATTGATAACTCTCCATAAACAATTCACTGAAGGAAATCACCGAACTGAATGGTCCAAGGGAAACACAAGGGAGCAATTAGTAGACTGGTACAAAGGGAAATAAACGTAGTGAGCTTCCAGCCAACGGGGCAGGTCTCCAAAACTGCTGATAAGTTTCAAGAAAACTCAGCTTGACTAGTTAAATCTCAGGAAAGGGTAGCATTATGGCCAGCTTCAGAATCCAGATGCAGTGAGAGGCAAGCATGTTCAAACAAAAGCAGATGCAACAAGCAGACATCCTATAAAGCAACTCAAGGCAGAACTTCAGCGCAAACTCACCTAAGATGAGGTGAATTCCAAAAGAACTAATTGACAAATACGTAATTAGGATGATGATGATTTGGTGAGGTAGAAGAAAAAGTGAATTAATTTTAAGGTAAATACTTATCTTCTCCAACATAACATTTTTTGTTGGAGATGCTTAAAAAAATACTTTACATATAAGACTTAGTGACATTTTTCTTTCTGAATACAGAATAATAAATCTTTATTGAAGAAAATTTGTATAATAGAAAAGAATTCTATTTAGTCCTTTGTAAGTGGAATTACCTAAAACAATATTAGATCATATATTGCTAAAATAAAAATAATTAAGTGTAGAATATAGAGTTGAAAAGGAACACATAATGTCCTTGTATGTATATATGTATGTATCTATATTTATTCATGTGTATATATGTATATCTCTCTATATATGTATATATGCATATATAAACACATATATCTATCCATACATATATGCATATATATACATACACATATATATATACATATATGAACATAAGTGGAGCAAAATGCACAGTTATCTGTGCTCTACTGCACAGACCAGAACAGATTAGATAAATATTTTAGAAGCTTCCATCTGTTAAAGTTGTAAGACTTTTAGAAGTCATAAATAGATGACCAAGTAGCAGGGTATACTACAAAAAATTCTTTTTGGAAATCAAAAATATGACTAGAAGACATACCATCTTTATGGATGTGAATGTTCAATGCTGAGGCATTGGGAGTTGAACCTAGGACCTCCTGTATGTTAAACAAACTCTCCACTATTCACATACATCCTCTACAGTTTTCTTGCTATTTTATTTTGAGATGGGGGGGCATCTAGCTAATTTTCTCAGGCTGGCCTCGAACTTCTGGTCCTCCTATCTCAGCTTGAGTCAGAGACTTTTGTCTCCAGACCCAGCTCAATGTTGTGAATAATTTAATAAGCTAAATTAACCTATAAATGAAATGGAACCCTAATAAAAAATTTACAATGTATTTCAAAAGACTTCATGAAGCTATTTTAAAATACCTACAGGTATAAATGCTTAAAGATAACTGGAACAGCAAGGATTGGTGGCTTGAATCTGTACTTCTAGCACAACAAACCAAGTAACAAACACAACAATAACCAGCAATCTGGAAATGGGTGAAAGCATTGAAATCAAGTGACTTATGTATCTAGACCTCAAAACCAGAATATAAAGCTATAATTAAATGCAGAGCAAACCACGGGGTCCAAGGCCTAAAGGATTCACCATATAAACATGAATGAAGTTCTGAGTATCGCACTATGGAAAAATGGAAACCCAAACTATATCAGAGATGCGTGACAAGTTAATAGAGAGAAATAGAAAGCAATAAAAAAGCAATAAAAAAGACGACCTGAAGAAATGAAATGCAGAAATGGAATCTTGCCTTAAAATCTCTAAAGAAGATACAGTTTCAGCTGAATCAAACACCTAAATAAATGTATCAAACTATTAATAGTGAATGTGTTTATTTATGATTGTGATGGTAAGAAAGATCTTAATTACCCCAGGAAAACATCCTGACAATTCACTTTTTTTTCTAAGTTGAATTTAAAATTAAAGTGAAAAACAATCTTTACCTTGGAGTTCATGCATCCACCATGGACACAGATAGTCAATACCCAGTAAAATGTGGAAGAGTTATGAGGTGTGTTATCTAGATCTTTCAAATTCAATAAAGCAAAGATAGATAAGCTATCAGAATAAAATGGAACAGGGGTCCACAATTGACCAATGAAAATAAAAATATACACTAATTTCAACAACAGAAATGTGGAGATTAGAATAAAGTGATTCACTGGTTTTCAACTGCAAAGTGACCAAATGTCAGACATCAGGCGTCAACAGGGTCGTCAACAGGCACTGTTTGTTCTTTGCACAGGAATGCAAATCGGCACAGTCATTTCATAGGCCCTGTTAAAACTGCGAATGTGCACACTCTAGATTTGCCTCTCAAATGGAAAACTGGTGGCTCTTATTTCAGGAAGCAGAAATATGGAGTGAGCAGATTGTTTTATATTAGCATGATAAATGTTTCAAACCATGGTCGGGCAAAAACACAAAGGACAAAATATCCAAAGGAACAAAGGTTGCAAATCAGGGGAAGTACAGTGGAAAACAAAAAAACTACACTCTTACAAATGTAAGTCGCGAAGAGAAGTTCTAGATAGACACATATAAACTTCTTAGTAACGATACTCGTGTGGAGTTCAACATGCAGTCGCGCACAGAATACGGCCAGGCAGAGGATGTCGGGATGCTGGATATCTGAACGCTTTCCTGAAATCACCTTAATTCAAACTGCTTTTCACACTATTTCTCAAATTTACAGACCAGCACTGATGATAACTGTTTATTATGTAGTGCAGGCTTTCATTCTAACACCTGTCCCTGATCAATTAATTAGTGCTTTTCTATGTGAAGACTGGTTTTAAGACACACTTTAGATTTCTTTTCCCAGTATAAGGTCTGGGCAGTTGTCAATCCCATTGAGAAGTGTAATCCTTATTGCATTCCTGTGAATTCAGATGGGTTTTTAGCTCCTTTTTAAAAAGATTTATTTTAAATCATGTGTATGTATGTATGTATGTGGGGTGGACGACTTTACGAAGGTATACCACTTATATGTGAATACCTCTGGGAGCCAGAGGCCACAGGTCCAGGCTGTTGTTGTAAGCTGTCTGACTTTGGCGCTGGAAATTGAACTTCAGTCTTCTGGAAGAGCAATACGAGCTCTTTATTGCTTAGCTGTCTTCCCAGCCTCCAGTCTCTTGCTCATGTGGAAGTTGTACAATGTAACTTTTAAAAATTTATTTTATTTATATGAGTACACTGTAGTTGTCTTAAGATACATACCAGAAGAGTGCATCAGATCCCATTACAGATGGTTATGAGCCTCCATGTGGTTGCTGGGAATTGAACTCAGAACCTCTGGAAGAGCAGTCTGTGTTCTTAACCACTGAGCCATCTCTCCAGACCCAGTATGATGTAACTTTTAAGTCTAGTAACAAGATGTGATAGGGTTTCTACCCAGAACTGGATATATGATTTAAAAACCCAGATGTTATGTGATCAATAAAGTGACAACAAGGAGGCATTGATCTACTAAAACCAACCACTCCACCCAGATGTTAAAAGATTTTAATTTATTAATCTGTTGATTCATTATAACTCATTGTAACATTTTGTGGGTTTAAACGACGACGACCTTTTTGTTATTTCCCCTTAGAGTTTGGTATTCTTCCTCAGACTATGTATGTGGTTGGAGCAGACTCTCCTGGCCTGAACTCATCTCAGAGGTATTAACTTACACCATGTCTAGCACTGCATAGTCAATATAGGCTGTGGCCTTATCTGTAGCTGTCTTCTGGAAATTTCTCTGTAGAAGTAAGTCTCCATTCATGTATTAAGACTGTGGGAACTCCGTACTTTTGAGATCCAGCTCAAGGGAAGGTCTCAAGGCCTGACCCTATTATCGAGGCTATGGAGCACTCACAAAAAGGAATATCATGACTGCCCTCTTAAAGACCCAACAAGCAGCTGAAAGAGTCAGATGCAGATATTTGCACTCAACCAATGGACAGAAGCAGCTAACCCCTGTTGTTGAATTAGAGAAGGCTGAAAGAAACTGAGGAGAAAGGCAACCCTGTAGGAGGACCAGCAGTCTCAATTAATCTGGACCCCCGAGATCTCTCAAACACTAGACCACCAAACAGGCAGCATACACCAGCTGATGTGAGGCTCCCAACACACATACAGTGGAGTACTTCCTGGTCTGTTTTTATTCAGAGATGATGCACCTAACCCTCAAGAGACTGAAGGCCCCAAGGAGTTTAGAGGTCAGGTGGCATGGGAGGTGGGGACATCCACGTGGAGAAAGGAGGGTGGGGAGGAGGTGTGGGATGTGGAATAGTCAGAGGGTGGACAGGGGATGAGGGGGGAATAAAATATGGAGTGTAAAAAATTAATTAATTAATTTTTTAAAAAGAGTGTGGGAAATGTAAAGGTCTGTTATAAGTCCATTAAAAAGAAATTGGTAAAAATTCTAATTCCTGCCGGGTCAGCACTTCTTGAAAACAAAATACATGCTCAAATTTCATTTTTTCCCCCAAGAAACTGCAATTGTGTAAGAATAAGGCAAGGCCAAGTCCTGGGGAGTCACAGGGAGACAAAGCATCCATTTGTACTAGGAATTCATCCCTGGAGGGATTTCTGCTGGGGGGCTGCCCTGCTTAATTTAGCACGGCTATTGGACCTTTCTGAAAAAGGAAACCATTTTGTCTTGTGGAAATACTTTGCATTGTGTGCTCCTCTTCCAAAGACCCTAGACCCATATTCTATAAGATATATCTATGAATATGTTCTATCGTATATGTCCTCATGTTGTAAGTTACATGGGCTCACTTCCATCATACCTCAGCTGGTTAAGGGGAACGGATATAGGTGATGACTTTGGGGGAGGGAGGCAAAATTACACTATTAGAAAACATATGGGATAGAGTGTGTTATTAAAGCCATCTATGGAAAGTTCACAGCAAAGTTGTATCACCTGCACTCTACAAATGAAAACACAGAGGCACATAAAGAGTAAGTGGAAGATATTCACTTCTCATGGGACAACTTCTATCCAGTGAGGGTCTTCTGCTGTTGCATCACCCCATGGTAGAAAGCAGAAGGACATAGAATGTATGCACACCCAAGACAGAGAAACGGGAGCTCCAAACAGCCTCTTACCAGGATCCCACCCACTTTTACAATAGTCCCATTAAGTCTTCAGGGTCCCCCTGCTCAGTGTTGTTACTTTGGAAGTTGATGCCAACATAGGTTTGTGGCACACATTTGAAACCACAGGACGTGTTGTATTTTGCCAGTGACACGATTACTTATGAAAGCTTGAGCCAGATGCAGTGTCACAGGTCTTTAATTTTAGTTCTGAGGGGCTGAGGATGGTGACCTAAAGTTCAAGGCAAGAGCTAGTCTAAAAAAAAAAAATCATCCGGTCAATTGATCAAATTTAACATGTAAGGAAGTAAGTTTGAATCTCAGTTTAGACTCTGTATGGCAAAATACAACTCACCCTGCCCTACTGGATGTCCCAGATGCCATTGCTAACAAGTTTCTCCTCTATCCCTTGTACATATTTCACACATATGATGAGAAATACTTTTTAGCATTTCAAAGTATTCTATAATTCTGTTTAATACTATGTGGTGAAGTTTTAGTATTTAGGCCATGCTGGGCTCATTAAAAGATTTCAGCTAAATTTAAAAAAAAAAAAAAGGACTTGTATTTGTCAAAAGACACAGGGTAGGAAATATAAAGAAAAAATGTCACAGAATGGTAGATAATATGCTTAAGTGGGTAGAAATTTATATGCTGATTAAAGAACACCCAGAAATCAATAAGAAAGAACAAATTGCAAAGAGTCGGGGAACATACTGAGGAAGTGTAAAATAAAATAGAAGTTCTAAATGACCAGGAAAAACAGACATAATATCAGACCTTCACTTTCTAGAAAACAGTAAGTTGAGACTAAACTGTGATACCAATCTGCTACAAATATTTCACAGATTAAAAACAATAAAATCCCTGAAAACACAATTTCCAAATATTCTGATGATGGACATAGAAATTGGCATGCATATTTTCAAACATATATACTATATGTGTGTGTGTATACATATATATGTATGTATTATATGTAAACATATCACAACTCAAAAATTCTAGTTCTGGTTATATACCATAGAGAGATGATATTATATGTGAAACAGAAGAATAAACAAAGCTATACCAGTACTTATGTGTATATATCAGTGCAAATAATCCATAGTAGAGTGGATAAATAAACTCGTGGTGAAATTTTAAACAAATGAATACTCTCAGGTGGCAGAAATGCACAAAACAGAGCGATTATAGGGTTGGCACAACCAATGCAATGTTAACGACAAGCACAATTCTCAAAATAATAAACAATGGAGGCATAGGGCAAGGCTTGCTTTTTTCTAAGCTTGATCGGTGTTCAAATGTCATCCTCATAATTACTCATCATACTGTCTAACTAAATGTATTTTCCAGTGTATATTCCATATTTTACACATGTTAAAATATTTTCAAACTTTGAATGAGAAAATAACCCATATATTTCTTTTCAGAATTAAAAACTAATAAATATTTTAAGACAGTTGTGTAGTCTGATAAACCCCTCATCCATCTTCTTCCACCTCCTGAATGTTTACTAGCAAGTATGCACCTGTATACTTAGCTTCTCATATGTATCCTTATAAAAAGCATGGTAATGATATCAACATTAAATCTCAACCCTTATGTGGTAGTTTGAATATGCTTGGCCCAGGGAGTGGCCCTAGGAGGTGAGGCTTTGTTGGACTAGATGTGGCCTTGCTGGAGGAAGTGTGTCATTGTGGGCATGAGTTTTGAGACCCTCTTCCTAGGTGCCTGAAAACAGCCTTCTCTTAGTGTCCTTCAGATGAAGATGTAGAACTCTCAGCTCCTCCAGTGCCATGCCTGCTTGGACACTGACATATTTTCCACCTTGATGATAATGGACTGAACCTCTGAACCTCTGAACCTGTAAGCCAGCCCTAATTAAATGTTGTCCTTATAAGAGTTGCCTTGGTCATGGTGTCTCTTCACAGCAATGGAAACCCTAAGAAACATTATAATATAGTAATGTCTGAGAATCTAACTTTCAGTCATTTATAATAATTTTCAATAGTATTTTGAACAGTGATGGATATCCTTGACATGATTTAAATGAAAAATAAATTAAATGCATCGTACTAATTGGATTTATTTAGAATACTTGCACATTTAAAAGATGAATCCAAGGGCTGAGGAAATAGCTCTGAGGTCTTAAGTATTCACAGTGCATGCATAAGGACCTGAACTCAGATCTCAAGCACTGACATAAAAGGTGTGAGTGGTGGTATATATCTCTAACCTAATGCTGAGGATCAAGACTGAAAGATTCCTGGGTCACACTGGCCAGCCAGTCTAGTGGAAATTGCTATCTTTGGGTTAAATACAAGAGATTTGGGGACAGGGATAATATAGAGAACAATGAAGAAAAATATCCAAAGTTTTTTCTGGTTTACAGATACACACACACACACACACACACACACACACACACACACACACACCACATACAACAGACAGGTAAATGCCCACAACTCCAACACACACAAGTGCTCACACACATAACCCTGTTATGTGACAGTATATCCTTGGGAGACATGAACAAATGTTTATTCATCCCAGATAGGAAACCAATAATAGACAAAAGAACAGATACCTTAAAAGTCCACCTTGATGAACAAATGAGCTTTATTGGAGTTACTTACAGGAACATGGGTAATGGTTGCTTAAAGAAAGCGACATTACCAAGAAATCCTTTCTAGTATAGCATTTGTTCAGTTTCAGGGAATTCCTGAGGCTGGTAAGATGTTTACTTCTTGAGTCTGATGAGCATCCCTATAGAATAGAATGTTTAACTTTCCTTTCAGATAGTCTGTTCCTTAATGTCCCTTCTAACAGCCTGTTCCTTAACAAACTTCCCTCCAAGACAGGTAGTTTTGTCTCAGAGGAAATTGCTACATACCACCAAACACACGTAAACAAATAAGTAATGAATAATAATGCCAATAGACTACGTGAAACTCTAAATATATGAAAAATACTTTGTGATGGATTTGTCAAATTTCAGTTATAAATGATTTCATATGTCTATTAAGATCAGAGTATCCACCAACTAGTATTTCATGAGTATATACAATTAAGGTCAATTAATCATGAAGAAAGAATATTTTTTATAACTCAATTGGAAAACATTAAGACAAGTTAATCTATTTGTATGAGTGAGGTCACCATGTAATATTAGTTTTGTGTTCTAGGTTATTGCCACAAGGAAATTTAAACAGAGACTTCTTACAGTTTCATTTGACCTAAAATAATTCTTCTTTCTCAGAATTGGTATAAATAATCACCTATATGTATGGATTGGGTTGTACTTTTAAAAATTTTATTCTTGTTCATATCCAATTATGCTTTATCAAAAAAGAGGAGAAGGAGAAGGAGGGAGAGGAGGAGGGGTGAGGAGGAGGAGAAGAAGAAGAAGAGGAAGAGGAAGAGGAAGAGGAAGAAGAAGAAGAAGAAGAAGAAGAAGAAGAAGAAGAAGAAGAAGAAGAAGAAGAAGAAGAAGAAGAAGAAGAAGAAGAAGAAGAAGAAGAAACAGTTGTAGAAAACCCAAGAACTATGACTCTACAGAACTGTGATTCTGGGCAAGATTTCTCATTTGTCTGAGCTTTCATTTCTTTATCTGTTGTGGAGTCCATTTAAATACAACATAAAACCAACTCAAACACTAAGTCAACTTGCAGATGACAAGAATTTCTTATATTCTAGCTGATCAGGGCCACAGAGCTGACTTGAGAGCTGAACTACAACCCTGAAGAGAAATTTCAGACTATATTTAAAGGATGAGACCACAAAACAAGGGGGAGTAGGGTGGGCTATAGTATTATCCAATCTCATTTTGACTTAAGGGGTTGATCCAGGGGATATCTAATCGGGATAGGAGTGGCTTCCTGGGCCTGGGAACATGAACCTAGACTGACCCTACCAGCAAGAGGAAGAAGATGTCCCCGAGATGCCTTCAACGCAGACTGTTTGCTTATAACAGAAGCTGTTCACATACTGGAAACTCTCTAACTCCCCTAGGGCCTAGGTCCATGACTTTAGTTTGTCCCTATGAATAAATGGAGTCTGAAAATGAAATCATATGACAGAATAAGGAACAATAAGTTGCTGTTTTCTAACATATCTATGAAAAGGAAGATAATCTTGGGGATGTCACAGGATTTCTATATCATTTCTATTGAGACAGCAATACACTCAATTGTTCAGCATTTGCTTATCATATATCAGACCCTGACTTAAATCCACAGTACCCCAAAACCCAAGCTATGACATAATAAATAATGATCATTGAGTTTCTAGTTTGGATGGTTTATAAGCATATAACTCTATAATGAATAATATTATAAATCTTCTGTTTAGAATTTAACATATTTTTGTTATACAGGAATATTATATTTAGCCTCATCTTGGAAATATTGAAATTTTTTTGAAATAATTCATTATAGCCAGGTGCTTTTACAAATACACATGAGCGTGACAAATTGAAATTTGAGTAGTACTGAAATTTGAAATGACCTGTTTTGATTACCCGTTTTTAGTCAAGTCAACTAGGAAAAAGTCATTTTTTTTCTCAATATGATATATCTTACATTGAAATGGGTCTAAAATCACTTTTTCCCACAAGATACTTATGAAACTCTAGTGAAAAAAAAAAGGAATGCAAATAGCACTTGACTAAGAAACTAAAAACTTTGGATTTAATGAAAAGAATTTAAGAAGAGTGTATGTTTACATTAAGTATTGAATCAACACCCTTCATTTTTCTGAAAAACAAGAAAGATTAAAATATAAAGGGAAAAACACTGACAAATAAACCTCCGTAATATTTAGAGTTGGTTTTGCTGTCATCATCTTTTCTCTGAGTCTTTTATCACCTCCCACATATAATCAGGAGGAGACTCTTTAAGGAATAATAAGGAACTTTCTCCACGCAGAGAAGAAAATGAAATGCTTCGGTTCTTGATTTCTCTCTGAACTAAGATTCGTCTGCAAAATAAAGAGGTTAGAACGCGATTTCTCCAAAGATCTCTCCAACTCAAATTGCCAGTGACATCATCGGGAGGATTTTAATAATTAGAAAAAGATAGTCGTTTCACATCAGCATAACAAGCTCTCTTTGTGAAACTAAAAGGCAGGATAAAGAAAGTGAGGAAACAGAACCTGAAATGTTAGAGGAATTTAGTCCGAATTAGCAATTTTAATGGATGCAAATGCATAAAACATCTGTACAGGGCTTCTCTCTAAATGGAACAATTTATGTGAAAGCATTCTGGAAACTGTAAGATGTTCTACAAATGAGAAGCGTTATTGAATCATCATCTTTCAATATGAGCCCATAGACTCAGCCTAAGTAGCCCCACATTTCAGCTGTGTCCAGTCACCTGGGGTGGGCAAGGTGGGGAGAGGAAGATGGGAAGGAAAAGTGGGTTTGCTGCTCATGTTCCCTTACACTAAGAATCCATTTGGTTTTTCAAACATTAGGACCACTACTACCTATTAGTTCCTAATATGTGAATAATTAATCAATAGATGTGTCTGCGTGTTTACATTAAAGAAGCAGCCTCTAAACTAAACGCGTTCACACAAAGCCCATGGTATGGTTTGTATTTTACCTACCCCTCCCATTACGTTCCATATGCAAGTTTCCTCTCTTTCCTAAAATAAACTGCAATTTGTATAAAACCCCTAGAAGTTGGTAGTTATTTTAAACTAAGAATTCGCTAGTCATGAGTCATTGCGATGATATACAAGTTTTGGAGTAGTATCTGCATACGAACATGAGATAAACTGTGGGACTGACACAGAGGAGAGAAGAGAGAGACCTAGGCTGTGTGTACATTGCCAAGTCTCTGCAGAGGAGCAAGAGTAGGTCTTAAGCGTAGCGGGGGCCTGAGATTACCCACACATCCTCGGCACATGAATTGGTGCTGTTTACGCATTATACAAGCGGGATTGATAGCTCGCTAAACCATTAGTAGAACTTGTTCCTTTAAACCGAACGCTTATTTGCAAGAATATTTTGGGAATTCATTGTGACCAATTATGAAGTAGCTTGCTAAGGAGGAAAGCTGGGCGAAATACATCCTTAAAGATTTATTTTCATCTGATCTCATCTCCATCGGGAGAGGATAATCTGCCTAAACAGGAGCGAAGACTAGAGAAAAGAAATTACATTTTCCTTTTTTTCCCCTCCTCTTATACAGTTTTGGCCTCAGCTAAGCCAGTAGTAAAACTCTCATAGTAAAGGATGGATAACATCAATGGCAAACTCCTCTGGAACAAATACATTCATTTTGATATTCTAAAAGGAACCTGAGAGTTGAGTTGCTTATCATTGCTTGGGACAGAGGACTCACAACTTGAAACACGGGTCCTTCTCCAACTGAATTTGAGTACTGCTCATCTATTTTCTGGTAATCGGGAAAGGATGTAAACTGGTGGCACTGGAATCACAGGACGTCAGTCTTGAGATGGTTAACGGTGCTACTCATTGCTCAAGAGGAGCTTTTAATGGCATCGCACAGCAATTGACCTTCTCTTACCCAAGTTGGAGGAAGAAGAGGAACATTCCTGAATAGGGGGGAGAGAACTGTTTTCAGTTTGAGTAATATGCTAGAAAAATCTCTTTATTTTCTTTTTTGCTATAAGAATTTGAGTTTTTGACAGGAGCATGGATGCAGCGATCAAGGCTTTGAGTAAAAGCTAGACATTGAAAAAACAGATCTTCCAAAGAGGACCCAAACCTAAAGTATGCAAATGCTGTCAGAACCCTATGTGTACCTTATGGGCACAGCAGGGTTAAAAAAAAAATGTTGCTTTAACTGTAATAGGGAAAAGTTCTTTTGTTTTAATACAATTATGGTAACTCACTTTAGGTGTAGAAGGAGAGGCCATGGACACAGCTGTAAGTAAGCAGCAAGCCACAGAATTCGTGGT
The DNA here is from genome assembly GCF_000001635.26 of Mus musculus. Classification (NCBI taxonomy): domain Eukaryota; kingdom Metazoa; phylum Chordata; class Mammalia; order Rodentia; family Muridae; genus Mus; species Mus musculus. The sequence continues at coordinate 115,957,044 of NC_000076.6, read as the reverse complement.
CTTTAGGATGGCCAGCCATTAAGTAAAAGTCTCAGTAGAGCCCGAGGTGGCTGTATTACACGGTGGGAAATGGTGCAGGAAAATCCAGTGAGGTCTAAAGTCCAGAGAGGATCGCCCAAGACCTTCAAAGGGCAGAGATTCTGGCAACCAACTTTAAGTTGTTTATGCAGCTCTGGCCTCTGTTATCCTGAGCTCTGCATACAGTTTGTTAGATCTCTGGGAAATCTTGAAGACTACGATGACAGACAGCTCTTTACTTTCATATTGTAGTCCCTCTTTTCTGCACATCAGCTTCTGTATGGAGAACTTAAGATCCTGGGGTGGGGCAGCTCTCAACCCATGTGACGGTGCTGTGGTTGAAAGATGATGGGTGGATGCTCTGAAAGGGTAAATGCTCTAGAGTGCTGAAGCGCCTTCCACGCAGTGTCTGTGAGGGTCCCCAGTGGGCTGAGCTGTATTTACTCACGGGGGTAAATGGTTATTAATGGATTCTGCCTGTTTACCCTATCCCAACTCAATTTCATCACCGATGACCTTGTTTGTCTATCCCTTACATGTTACGCAGTTATTAATGCAACACCCGCTTTTGGGGGAAACCATTTTCTGTCACACCACTCGCGTGCTATAGACAGCCATGCCTGCCAGTTTTTAATCTCCCAAGTATGTAACTATGCACACGTACACATTTCTTAATGATCTAAAATTGTGGATGCAAAATCCATACCCCTGAATGCAGTCTAAGAGAACTAATTCTTTTTATTAAGCAAGATATGCCTAAAGATACGCTTAAAGGAGAACAAATCTTACACCACGAAGCACATTTAAAATTCATGTATAGTGCTTTTAGACTCAATTGTATTGCCAAGGCTGATTTAAGGACTCGCTGTTCATTAGCGGCTTTTCATCTACATAAGATTTTTCTAGCAAATTAATTATTATATTTGAAGTCCTGATTTTTAAGCATCAAAGTATTTGTCACGAGGGATTGAAATTTTACCTAAAATTATTTCTAAACCAAACATTTTAAATTTTATTTTTTTGATGAGGGCTGTCTTCAAAGATATTCTAGCATTTGAGTGTTCTGTTTCTTGTGTTGACTAGCTGTGTGTCAGGCACCAAATTTAAGTCGGTTCTTTGTAGCCTACTATTCCTTTTGCTGAACATCTGGTTTTCTCCAACATGTGGATGCCATTTCTCAAACTACACTTAATGGTTCGTATTAAAGCTTACGGGTCTGACTTCTTGTGATGTTAACTTGATTTTACTACCATTGCCTAGAGTGGAACCTTGTCCTGAGGCTTTAGACTGTAGTTAATATGCAATGATGACACACACGCATATGTGCAAAGATACTGTGCCATATACATTATGAAACTGCAAACTCGATTGAGTACTAGTCAAATTAGCAATCCAAGAACAATTTTACCTTTCATCATTAGTTTTCTAGCCTGCTAATAAGGCTTAATTTAGGAAATTAGGTAGGAACCACTTTTTAAACTTTGCCAAGGTCAGCTTGTTTTTAAAAGGGATGTGTAAAATCATTTGTGTTGTCATGTTTGCCTTTTGCATTCTTGTGAGAGGCTTTGTTTTGTCCTATGATATAACTTAACATTATTTTATGATGCTGAGGATAGCATGAGATTACAGCTGTCATTTCCAATGCTAGGAACTTTGTTCCATATCAGGCAAACATTTCCAACTATGTCTAATGTCCCTAATTGGTCATTTTGATTGTATTCTTTCTTCACAGTTCCACTAATTTCACACAACTCTTTCGTATTTATACATGATCATAGGAAATGTGTCTGAATCTAATTCATGACTGAGTGATAGCATGTGTCTTCTGGAAGTTTAAGCCATGGGGGCAAACTTCTCTGTTTTAAACATCTCAAAATTGGAATCTGAGGGACTCTTTGAATATCTGTGTCTTTGCTTTACTGAGCAGCTCAGATGGGCTATATTTCTCCTATCCCTGCTCCCCAACATGATCTGTCAAATGTCACTTCCAGGTTCTTTACAGACATCTTGGGGATACACTCCAGCAACCTCATCTGGCACACGCACTGCCAGACTATATCTCTTCCCTTTTCCCACAACGTGTAAGCTTGCGGCTGGAAAGATCTCAGGTAGCAGGAGGGGTGACCTGATTCTGATCATTTCCTGCTGTGTACTACATCTGAGCTAAGCTCCTTAGACTTGGGCTATAGAGGAGCAGACATCTTTTGGGGTCAGTGGGCCACCTCTTGTTGGTAGGGAGGCAATGTAGAGTTAACAGGATCAGATTGATTCCATTTGCCTTTCAGATGTAGGAGAAAGCCACATTCTTCAATCGGAAGGAAATGACAAGACAAATTCTCCCTGGATGCTTAGGGGCCACTCTCTCCCTAGATGAGCCCCATCCCCCAATCACATCCCATCCCCACCTATACCCCACCCCCATCCCCATGAGTAGGACAGTCATTAAGTAGGTTGTCAGAGCTACTTCATAAATCAGGGCAGAGGACTCTGGCTTCTCTTTACCACCATTAGGTTTTGGGGAATTTACAAATACATGAAAATAGTCCAAACCCAGAGTTGGGGTGGAGGACCAAGCAAAATAAACAGGTATCATAGAAGTGAAAGACTATAGTTTTGGAGCACAATTCAGAAAAAGAAGCAGGTCTCCTAACACAGACCTCGTTGCTCAATCAAACTCTACTCAGCAACAGCTTCTGATCTATCACTTTTTATTCATTTCATTACATTTGAGAAACTTTGCTTGTGCCCAATTCCCCCACACAAGAATTTAGCTTTCCACATTTTCTTTGGTAATTTGGCATAAATATATATCGTAGATAAATAAAACATTTGAAACAAGAGTTATCTGATCCTAAGAGAAATTTAGTCTGTTCAAGTGTGTTGTACTTGTAACATATGACTTCATTGCCCATCTAAGCCTAGAGACAAAGTGCCCCATGCATTTGAACATAGAGTACTGGGACTCTTTCTAAAGTGTTGCTTGGTTTATAACCCATATTTTATAACGATTCTATCACCAATGATTGATTTGCATTAGATTTCAGTTATTACTTCCAAAACTACTTAATCTAATGCTACTTACAATGCAAATGTTTGAAGTTCAATTACTTTGGATTTAAGAGTTTTTAATCCCCTTTGTTATGATTTTTTTAAAGTTTCATACATGAGTGCTGCATTTTATTATTTTCCTCCACATTTATTCCCTCCAAATCCCCCTATGTGACCCCTATTCCTTAACTCCATTACCCCTTCTTTAATTATTATCAACGCATATTCTTTCATACATATAAACATAAGATGTATCCATAAGTATATCATGAAATAATCTAATATTATATTCATTTTTCTATTCACCTATATATTGTGTAAAAATATTAAACTTCAGTAGACTCAAAGACTGAGAAGTTATACAAATACCTTACTTAAGATATTTAATTTATCACTTGTAAACTGTTATAATTATATAATAAAAGAAAAAATGTTGATATAATCAAATTATAATTATATCACCATAGAAATAAGAGTATATATTTTAAGTTGCTATATATCTCATCTTCAAAAAACTATCATATTAAATAAATTATATATATATTGAGTCTCAAAATGTTCTGAAAATATATTAATCAATCTTTTCATAGATATTTTTCATTTAATGGTAATTAAAGCATCATAATAAAATGAAAATATGACGTTTGAAATATGAAGCAAGTTTTAGTGATTTAATCTCCTGAAATGTCTTCCTCTGGGCCCTACTCTATCCTGTTGGATTAAACTGGTATGCTGACCAATAAGACTATTTGCTAAGTCATTGTACTGTGTGTTTCTGTCATTGACATGCAGAGAAATTCCATAATCCATAACTACTTTATACACATTTGTATAAAGACCCAAAATTAGCAATTGCAGCCGGCAGCTCAGAAGTGCCTAACAGCTGTCTAACAGAGGTTTGGATTCATGGCCATTCTCACCAGTCCAAACCCTGCCAAGTTGTCGGAACTGATTGGAAGGAAAATACAACATGATCTCTCCAGCACTGTGACAGTGACAGTCTCTGTCCAGGAGTGCTCCTGGTCACTTAGCTTGATCACCCTTTGGGGCATCCATCAATCCTAGTTCAGTATTATTTCAGACTGTCATCTTTCCACACCTCCGTGTGGAGATGGTTTGCCTTTCTACCTTCTGGGCTGAATAGCATGAGTGCAATATTAGGCTAGCTTATACAGTTTACATAGTACCTCCTATTGGCTCCAGAATCTCTTCTTTGTGGAATTAGGAGACAGAGGAAAATAAATTTCTCCTTTTCCCCCCCTCAACCTGTGGGGTCATGGCCCTTTTAGATACCTTTCATATCAGACATTTATATATTCATAATGGCAGCAAAATTACAGTTATAAAGTAGAAATGAAATATGTTTTATAGTTGGGGGTCACCACAACATGAGGAACTGTGTTAAAGAGTTTCAGTGTTAGGTTTATTATCACCACTATCATCATCATCACCACCACCATCATCACTACCATCATCATCACTACCTGCACCATCACCACCATCACAACTGCAATCGATGACATTATTACAGTGCATTGTGCATTACAGAATACACTGATCCCAGAAAGGTAAAAACTAGGCACCTAGGGGTAGATTCTGCAATTCCCATTAAAAAAGGAAGAAACAGAGATTCAGAAAGGTACATCAATTGTCCTCCTTCCCCAGATACTCTGTGGCTGAATACACATGTGAGCTCGGCATCTGTTTCAAACTTAGTTTGTTTCCAGTGTCTCAGGTTGTTTACATTGGCCATGAAGGTCCATCCTGGCTTAGGAGCTGTGTTGAAGTTGGAGTCTGCTGAGCCATAAACTGAATAGATGATGAGCTATGTGTCATTGGGAAGGCTGAGAAACCACCGGGGCAGAGCTTCTGTGGATTCTGTACTCAGATGTATGGTCTGCAGAAGCTTTCAGGTAAGTGTGCATTGCATTAGGATACCACGTTTCTCACAGTTCTAGACTGCAATAGAAAAATAACTGTGACAGCAGCGAGAGTTTCTGAGATAGCATTTCTGAACGTTTCAAACACCTATGTTATATTTCATATGAGGGGCTTTTCTCAAGGGCCTAATATTTTATGATCACCTTCCTAACCATAGCTAGGCATTCCATGATAAGGCATTTTTTTTAGTACTAGCACTGGTTTGCAGAGTTGCCGTGTCTGCCTTTTCATTACTCACAGGATCCCTGCACTGCATTTGTTCATTCTGAGCACTGATCGCGCCTTTACATATACTACCAGTCAAAGAAAAGGAGTAGAGAGAATCGGCTTTTGAAGCCTGGCCCGGGGAATGGAATGATGGGAAACGGAGCTCGCTTCTCGCTCTTTTCATCTTTTCCCCCTCTTTTCTTGCCATCCTCTTAAGAGCTGCATGAAACCAAGACTATGAGGGGAAGCCAAAATAAAACATCAGGGAGACACACTTGACGGCGCTTACTGACAGTTCCCATCGCAGGTGCTTCTTATCCTTTGACATGCGTGTGTGAGCAAGCAGAGTCACAGATGCCTGCTCTTATAGTCACCTAGAGAACGATGCCCCTAATCTTATAATATCATGTTATGGTACAAACGCTGCTGTTGGGTGGTCATTTTTGCTACTTTATATGATTCTTTCTCATCTTTCTGGACATCAGTTTGTGTAGAAGAATCTATGTCCGAATCAACCACCTGAGAGCTAGCATCCCTCCATCATTGTTTGCCCTAAGCCAGATGGCTCAGCAGTTCAGGGCACTTAGTAGTCTTACAGAGGACGGTGCTTCAGTTTCCAGGACCACCTTGCAGCTCACAGCTGCTTGTGATTTCAGTTCTGGGTCTGATACCCTCTCTGGCCTCTGAGGAGTCTTACACACAGGCCTCACATAAACTCACACAGGTATGCCCAAATACATATACAGAAAATAGATAGATAGATGGATAGATAGATAGATAGATAGATAGATGAATGATAAATAGATAGATAGATAGATTGATAGATGAGAGAGTTTTGAAAATCTAGAGGTGAAATAATAATTTAAAAAACTATGTATTTTACTTACAGAAACAAGAAACTCAGGTACATACACTAAATAAATCAAATGGAATTGCAGAAATCCCTTTAAGTAACATTATTAAAAACAGAGAAATTATCTTAATAATGAAAAGTTTGAGTTCACCAAAGAAATATAGCCCTTTTAATCTTGTTTATACCTTGCATCTTTAAAATAAAGCAGAAAGTTAACAGAATTGAAAGCAACATAGGGAGAAGTGTAACTTCAGTAATTTTTTCTTTTTCTTCTCATAATAAATCAATATTGCTCTAACACGCAAACACTATCACGCAAATCACAGTGTGAAGAAGCTAAGCTGTCCACTCCTGAGGGGGCTTCTCACGCAGGCTCTTCTGTTGTTATGCACAGAACATGACGTGTTATGCTTTGTGCATGCCTACTCCCAATTCTTGTACTAAAAACCTAATCCCTAAATACATATGTTAGTGGGAGGCAACGCCTTTGTGTGGTAATTAGGAGAATGGGGGGGGGGGGGGTCCTGTGACAACTTTAGTGGCTTTGAAGGGTGAAGGGCAAGGAGGAGAGACCCATGCTGGCCTTTTCCTGTCTCTCCGTGTAACACCTCTCTCATGTTTTGATGCAGCAAGAAGCCCTCAGTAGGTGCTGATACCATGCTCTATAACGTATCAGGATCAATAACGGAGACAAGCAACTCTCTGTTCTTTACATGTTATCCAGTTTTGTAGCAACGGAAAATTGACTAAGACATATTTCTTCTTTTTTTTTTTTTTATTGTCCCAATTCTCCAGTGTTCCTTATTTTTTAAAAAAATGGTTATTTTATTTATTTACATTTCAAATGTTATCCCCCTTCCCAGTTTCCCTTCTGCAAACCCCATATCTGTCCCTCCTCCCCTGCTTCTATGAGGGTGCTCCCCCATCCATCCACTCCCACCTCACTGCCTAGCCTGTCATTCCCCTGTGGTGGGGCATTGGGCCTTCGCACGACCAAGGGCCTGCCCTCTCGTTGATGCCAGATAAGTCCGTCCTCTGCTACCTATGCAGCGGAGTCGTGGGTCCCTCCATGTGTACCCACAGGTCCCAGGGACTAAGACATAGATCTAGGGGAAAATTAACACTACATTGGCTGCAGTCAAAGAGATTTGAATCAAATTTAGGTGTTCTGTGTGGACACTTTGAAAGACCATTACAGAAAAACCATATATATATATATATATATATATATATATATATATATATACACATATACATATATATGTGTATATATATATACATATACATATATGTATATATATATATATATACACACACATATATATATATGAGAGAGAGAGAGAGAGAGACTGCTACTAGAAAGCAAATCAAGAAGGCAGGTTAGAAGTAAATGCTTACTTTTGGCTTTTGTCATTTCCAATATTCTGCTCATACCTGTCCTACTAGGTTTGTAGTCTTGGGAAGTGTTACAAAATGTTTAAGACAAAGAAACACACGCTGCTGATTTCAGTAGGCCAATCATCTTTGCCAAGCTAAATATAAGTTCTCCCAAAGTGCCTTACTGCTTTGCAGTCTATGAGCACCATGTAAATTCAGGCTTGGCTGCTCAGTTCTGAAGGAGAAAAGAGAAGTGTTAGGAAGTGAACATCAATCACCCAAAGTCTGCAAAGATTAGCACTGGTGTTCATCTTTCCTGCTCTCATCCAGACTGCAGGGGCATGGCCCTCTGTTAAGTTCTAATTAACGCAAAATGAGCAGAAATGATGCTCACCTTATTAATCACGTTTTTTTTTTTTCTCCCAAGGGTGAGGGGTGTATCTCTCATATGTCCTCTTGTCAGTCCAAGTAGTATGACTGGAGCTGAAGAAATCATTTTGAAATAAACACTAGAGGTTGTCTACAAAGCTATGATATTTACCTTGGACTACTTCAAGCTTAGATTTTAGGGCTTTGTTTAAGCCACTGCTATTGTGGACCTCTAGAACTACAGTTTTTGAAGACTCGTTTATTTTGACTCAAATACTCAGATTGCCGTAACAAGACCTAACATGAGTGGTGTTGATTTAATAGTTAGGAAGTATTGATTTTAGAAGCTGGAAAAGTTGGTGACTTCTGTCATTCTCATGGAAATAAGTTTCATGGAAACTGATGCCTCTGATGTCTTAGAAGGTAAAACACAAAAGCACATAGCCTATGACTATAGGGGTCTTGTTGAAAAACACAGATGCGAGTGTGCATGAATTTCTTTTTGAGCCTGTCAATATTTAAAAGATATTAACTGTTTTAGTCAGGGTTTCTATTCCTGCACAAGCATCATGAGCAAGAAGCAAGTTGGGGAGGAAAGGGTTTTTTCAGCTTTCACTTTCACATTGCTGTTCATCATCAAAGGAAGTCAGGACTGGAACTCAAGCAGGTCAGGAAGCAGGAGTTGATACAGAGGCCATGGAGGGATGTTACTTACTGGCTTGCTTCCCCTGGCTTGCTCAGTCTGCTTTCTTGTAGAACCCAGGACCACCAGCCCAGGGATGGAACCACCCACAATGGGCTGGGCCCTTCCACCCTTGATCAATAATTAAGAAAAGGCCTTACAGCTGGATCTCATGGAGGCATTTCCTCAAGGGAGGCTCCTTCCTTTGTGATAACTTCAGCTTGTGTCAAGCTGACACACAAAACTAGCCAGTCAAACCCAGGACAGTTGAAAGCATAAACTGAAGAGATATGGATTTTAGGAAGTTGTTCATTGTGTGCACCTGTCAATCTAAAACAGTCAGTCTATTAAGTTAGAAATGAGCAGTATTTGTAAATTATTTGTTGTAAAACTCAAGCAGAGCTAAGAAGTAGCTGTAAATAGGCCCCCAGACTGTCTCTCTAGAGTTCTGTCAAGCATGTCTGCTGAAGCGCTGCTTCAGGGTCAGTGAGTATAGGCCAGAAGCAATCCCTGCATGTCACCCTCTTCCTAGTCAACCCTGCATAGTTAGATGACCTCAGATAGGACACTGGAAAATTAATAATGAACAGAGATACACGTCAGTCAAACAATAAATAAAACAAAATAAAACCTTCAGATGTAAAACTTCTAACTAGGTAACAGTTTGGGGGCTTCTTAGATATGAAACTAGGAGGCTTTATAAAAGTTCTGAGGTTTTGACATCATGATTGTGCAGCAAAGGATTTACTCTCTCCAGCCCATTTCTTAATTCCCACAGCCCTAGACCATAGCAGGCTATATCCATGTAATGGAGAGAATCACAAATCATTCAAGACCCTGAAATCTGAGGGTGATTTTCTATAACTGGATGAGGCTAACTCATGTGCGAGGAGACAAATGTGTCCAACTATGGATTGTCTTGTTCTGCCCAATATCCCTCCTCCCCTTAAAAACAACTTCCACCTGAGAGCATCAGGTCCTAAGTAAACAACTTATGCGTTCAAAGGCTTAGGACAAGGAGATGTGAACAGAAAAGCTTTTCATTAGATCTTGCCTTTAAAGAAAGTGCTTTATCTTCTCTTGTTTCTCTTCTCTGTTGACCAGTGTGCTGATCTGAGGTGTGGAGCTCAAGGACCTGTTTTAGTTTCTAATTAACCCTAGATCCCTGAGCTGAAATTCCAATTTGAATGGAGAACCTAATACAACGGGCACACATGTTTTAAAATTATCTATCAGTTAAAACTCTAACAGATGGGATATACCCTGTCTTGTCAAATATACCACTTAATAATCTTAAACGCCAAGTCCAAGTGTAAAACTGTTGGAGTTCTTTGAGTAAAAATTCAGAATATGATGAGATCATTAATAGACAATGGTCTAACTCTGACTTACAAGCCACAATCCTCCCCACTCTAATGCAGTTTGCTATAACATTCGGGCAGATTCGTGTGTATCTAGCCTAGCACACATGTCGAAGCACACACGAACAGTACTATTCTAATATTCATAACTCTAAGCCTAGGGAAATAAGCAATCCAGACCACCCTGGAAAAGAGTTACGCTCATGCTATAGAAATAGTGTTGGGACCACTTAAAGCATATATTCTGAATTTGGAGTTTCAAGCACAGGGCCTAGACTGTTGGGGAAGAGATAGATGCTCATAGTAGACACATGATCTCAGGCCTGAACGTTGTTATGTGGAGAGTGTCGCTAGTCAGGTGAAGATGAGTCCAAAAGTTTCAGAGGTTGAAGCCAGCTATAGGATTTTTTCCTCTTGGCATCTGCTTACAAGAACATCTTCCAACTAGTAAGAACTGTACATTGATGTAGAAGCCATGTAATTCTGTTTCACTTTGATCCACACAATAGTAAAATCAGTGTTTTGCCTGTGCCTCAAAACAAAGTAAAAGACCATAATCCTGGGTATTTCCTGCAGCTAGAGAGCTTAGGCCACTTTTGAAACAGTTCAAACACGTTGTTATACATATGTATTTTTTTTTGCATTCTTGTTTAGTCTGTTTATGAATGAGCAGACTGGTGTGTACACCCATACTTAACGTGCTTCTCAGCGTCCATATGTTTTCAATCTCAAGTGATGATTGTTCCTCATAGATGATATGGATACTTCAGTCTTTGAGAATGTCATATGACTTGATGCAGTTGTCCTTTAGGGAAAATACATTGTACTCAGTCACTCGTACTTCCTATCTAATGACCACTGTGACCACATCCTGAAATCTTTAGCTATCCACCTATTAAAGTTGATTGGTCCTAAAAGAAATAAACCCCATAGCCTTGGCTTCTCTGGATACAAACCAGTTCAGGGAAGGGTCAGATATTGAACTCTTTCTAAGGGTCATATGCTATACCATGTTTCCTGAATAAATTAACTTATTTAATAACATAAACTACTCTGAGAGGTAAATACAGAAACAGGAAACCCAGACCACAAACAAAAACCATAGGAAATCTGAATTTCTAATTTCTTCATAGCTACACTCAATTTCTGCATCAGGCTACTATTCTATGAATGGAAGGAAACTTAATTTTATTTATTAAAGATGTCAATCTTAATTTTTTCTCCAATTAAAATACTCGAGGAGTTTGTGAGTGCCAGAGATAGACACCAAGAACACAGCTCTTCCTTTTCTGTCTTACAGTCATGTGACATTATTCCAGAGAGTTGCTTTTTGGGCTCAAGGTCCACGGTCTTGAAAGATGGCGGCTGATGGCCGAATGACTATGGAATACTAGAGACATGGAGAGACTTTCAAAAGCATAAGCCATACAGAATCCCAGAGATTTAATACCAAAGAACACTTGCCTCTTATTTAACTTCTTATATGTTGACATGGTACTTAAAGTATGTTTGATTAAATAAAATACATGTTAAATATTAATTTCCCATGTTTATTTGCAGTTTCAATCCTAGAAACATTTATATTGTATTTCCAGTTTTCAGTGGAAATCTCTCTAGCGATTTCTGTCCTTTCAATCCCAAGGCCACCAAGTTTAAGCCAAGTCACCCCCACTCCCACTACCACATTCTGTTGCAGAGACTAGAACTATAGTTATAGTTACGGTTTTCTCCAGTTCGGATGCACAGTATTACTAATTCTAAGATGCAATAGCCTACAGGTAGAAATCATTGTACTTCATTTTGTATGAAGTCACCATGTGCATTTGAAGATCTTCTGGGAAGAACAACAGGCAAATAAACTCATTCACTGAGCAGACAGAACTGGAAACTCGTGCCCTCTTCCTTACCACCAGGGAAACGTCAGTTTCTGTCACATATGAAAATAGACAGTACATGAACTTAAGAAAAAAAAGAAATTGGAGATTTTGGGGGCCTGACAGAGATGATAGGACCTGTCTGTCTGTCTGTCTGTCTGTCTGTCTGTTTTAAGATTTGATGCTATTCCAGCCATTTGAATTTCAAAAGGAAAACTCATTTAAACAGACTTGTTCAGAGCTTTATAAAGCACTTTACATTCCTAGGAGTACCTGTCTCAGCAGGAAGCCTGAATTGAGGTTAGCCAAAACACTCTCCACCTAAAGGAGAAGCAGAGAGGAAGAGGAGAAAATAGAACGAAGAAAGAGTAAGTTAGGTGTGCTTGACTCTTGGAAGACTCTTGGAAGAAAACTCCTATTGGCTTGGAAAGGATTTTGGGAAATGTCTTGGTCTCTACTATCATTTGTGTCAGAACTTAAAAATAGAAAGATTAAGGAGAAAGCTAGAGAACAACGAGGAGGTAAAACTTTTTGGTGTTTTCCTCTGTACCATGCTAAGACTGGCAGTATGAAAGAAAGGGCCAGACTCAAAACCCACAGTGGGAAGACTGAAAATAGAAGTGGCAAGAATACCTGAACAGAAATATGGTCCTGCTTGTCTTAGAAACATCATCATTAGTGGGTCAGGAAGTGCTAGCTGAAAGGTATTCCCACAGAGGTCAACACAGAGAAAGTGAGGCATCTGGTATCACTAAAGATAGGTACAAGAGAATATCATCAGATGAGGAGAGCCAACCACATTGGACACCATTTTCAGTGATGCTAACCATAATCTAGGGCCATAGGAGAGAAACCTCAAATGTCCAATAGTCTTAGTTAGGGTATCCATTGTTGTAAAGAGACACCATGGCCAAAGTAACTCTTATAAAGAACAACATTTAATTGGAGTTGGCTTACAGATTCAAAGGTTCAGTCCATTATCATCCTAGCAGGAAGAATGGCAGCGTCCAGGCAGGCATGGTGCAGGAGGAGCTGAGAGTTCTACATCTTCACCTGAAGGTGCATAGGAGAAGACTGGCTCCCACATGGTTAGGAGGAAGGCCTGATTGCCTACCCCCACAGTGACACACTTCCTCCGACAAGGCCATGCTATGCTTACTCCAACAAGGTCACACCTCCTAATAGTACCACTCCCTGAGCCGAGCATATTGAAACCACCATACCGAGTGTTAATGAAATACAGGGGAAAAGTTAGGAGTAAATGGTAAAAGTCTTAAAGTTAATAAACACAGTCAGCAAGGTAGTCAGATGCAAAATTAGCACGCAAAATCAGTAAGAGAAAAGTAACCAATCATCAGCTTTACAGGACAGTGAACCCTCCTAGCTGTACAGAGTGAACGACTGGCCTGGGAAGATATGGCCAATGGTGCACACGCAGTAAGAGTAACCAACAGCTCTCTGCTTGGATTTAAAGTCCACACTTGGGATTATTTACTGGACAAAAAAAAAAAAAAAATTCCTGGTAGCTTTCTCATAGGCCCAAAGGGAAAACTAATACTCAGACTCTGCTAAGTGGAGATAGTAATAAACTGTCCCTTACTTTCTTATTTTTCTACCTACTGATTAGTATATCTCCTAACTCTCATCCTACCTTTTTGCAGCTGCTTTTTTGACATTTCATACAGAGACTTACAACTGGTCAACATGTAGAGACTATGAGGTTGTTGGATATTCTGCTCTAATGTGATCTCTATATCACATTCTATGCCTGTGAGGCTCAAGGGTCATCATGGAAAAAGGGGTAGAGGGATTGTAAGTCAGAGGTAATAGATGTATACATGCAGCTAAACAGTATTTGCACAATGTGAAAGAGACACTGTACACATGAACTCAAAGCTGCATGCGGGGTGCGTACACAAGACCTACACAAGATTAAGCCAGCCAAAATCCCGGCCTGGGTGAGGGAAGGGCTTAGGAAGTTTCTTCTCTGGCTGAGAAGCTGCTGGCACCTGATACCTGGTGGGTAGGGGGGCGTCAGTTTCCTTTAAGAACTTCCTTAAGAGGTTGTTCATGTTCCAGTAGATGGTCTTTATTTACGCACATGTAGGTAGTGCTTTGGGGGCAAGTGGACCATGCCACCATACAGAAGAACTAGTAATGTTATAAAAGCTCAGACCCAGTGAATGTCAGAATTGAGAATGGTAGGAGTGGAGCCATCCCCTGCCTACCTCTACCTGCTCTGGAACAGTAACCAGGGTACCCAACTGAGATGACCAAGATAATAAGTCATGTAGAGTAGGAAAAACACCTGGAGTCCTTCTCAATGCAAATAGAGCATCACTAACATCTCAAATTAAGCCAGTACGAAAAATCTATCCCTATTCCTCAATGTTTTTTTAGTCCCTGTCCACATGGAACGAAGCACACAAGTCATTTCACCAAGGATCCACTGAGAGTGGGTGTTTCCTTGAGCTGCAACACTTGGGAAAGAGTTTTCTTTCCCTAAGCATTCATGAAATTCAGACTCCATTTTAGAGAATCTGACCTAAGTTTGAACTCAGGTAGACTAACAGGCTGGTATCTAGCATTAGTTTCCAAGTTGCCCCCCAACAGAACCTGAGCCTAGCTCTAGTCTCTAGGCCAATCCCCATCAATAGGAGAGTTTCCAGGTTACACCCCAACAAGACCAATGTCTCTAGGTTATTCCCCCAATAAACCTGCACCCCCAGGTTACAAGCCCACCCCTTGCCTAACGACCACCAATGCAGACGGGAGCAGAAGTTAAGTTTATGATAGACTCCCAGCACCAGCCAATCATGTTAAAGGCCACAGGAGCTTTCCAATGAGATGCTTGCACATGTACTCCCTGCTTGCTGCTTACTATAAAGCCTTGCCCAGATAGACATTCAGTGCTCCCCCACCATCAGAACCGTCCTGCATGAAGGTGGTGCATGGGTGGGGGTGGGTGGGTGGGGCGTCAAGCTAGCTCGAATAGAATAAAGACCCTGCTGTGAGTTGCATCAGATCAGCTCCTGTGTGTGTTTTGGGGGATCACTAACAGTTCCCTGGCACAACAGGACCTGCCTAGCAGGCCAGCCCACCTCTGTGCCTCTGCCTCCCCTGCCATTGGTGCTGGCACTGCCACGGTTGCAGGACCTTGGTTCCCTGCCCTGTGCAGGCTGCTCAAACCTCCTTGCTTCTCTTTTAAGAGCTTTAACACTTCTAGCATTTCTGATGGGATGGAGACCTGTGGAACCTGTTCTCCCTGCTTCTGCTTCAGCCTTCTGGCAAATAGAAGATGACAAGCACTAAATAGATTAATTGGATTTTCAAAAACATAACAAAACAAAACAAAAAACAAAAAAGCAAAAAAAAAGAAAAATAGAGGAGAGGGCATGGAGGGTAGATTTGATCAAAGCACGGTACAGGCACATATCAAATTCTTAAAAATAAAAAGAGATCACAAAGTGACATTCATTTGATAAATTAAAAAATGAATAATTGGGGGCTGGGGGAATGGCTCAGTGGACAAATGCTTGCAACCAAGCACAAAGACCTGAATTCATCCCTCCAGAACCTACTTAACTATCTGGACATGGTGGCACAAGCCTAAAGTCTTAGTGCTAGGTCAGGAGGATCTCTGGGTTTTGCTGGCTAGCCAGTTCAGCCAAATTAGTGAGTTCCAGGTTCACTGAGAGACTTTGTCTCAATAAAGTGGGTGGAGGACCTGAAGATATGGTTTGATGGTTAAGAGTGCTTGCTGCTCTTGCAGACAATCCAAGTTAATGAAACCAAAACCACAGTGGGTACCTCACAGCCACCTCTGAATCTAGCTCCAAGGAACTGGGCACCTTTGGCTTCTGTAGATACCTGTACTCATATGCCCACACCACCACCCCCAACAGAACTAAACTAATAAAAACAAAGTAAGCTGGAGAGTGATGGAGGAAAACTTTTAGCACTGACCTCAGCCCTTCGTATTTATGTGCACACAGATGTACAAACATAGGCACACAAATACAAAGAGATGAACACGTACAAGTAAGATCACAGGCACTGGAGAAGCAGTAAGGGGCAACCCATGATCGAGTATTATCTTTAGGGAACTGGTAGGTGGTCATCTGGGAAGACAATAAATAAATCGCCTATTTATTCAACACAGAATCGTGTGTCTATTAGGAATATCCTACCAGGGTAGCTAACTCAGGTTTTAAAGATATTTACAAAGCATTTATCACCAAGAGAGACCCAAGAATGCTTTTAACTTGCTATGTGAGACAGTCAGACAGGAAAGAAAAAAGACAATGATGAAAGCAGAGATGGGCAAAATTCTAGTTGAGGCAGCCACAAGAAGAATACAAAGCAATGTAGAGAAACTTGTAGGCTGAGTGAAACACAGTAAAAGCATGAACGTTTACGCTGAAGAACTTGGATTTAGTTCTGACAGTAAAATGAAGCATATGAAAAATGTGTCCTTTAGCAGAACATTTATTTAATACACTGCAATGTATGCAATACTCTTCTGGGAAGTGAGACTCGGGCCGGGGTAGTAACAGGAAGCTCTGAACTAGGCTTCCAGTGTCTGGAGAAAAGGCAGTGGTGTCTGGTATTGGAGCCAACATTAAAAGGACTTACTTAACATTTGGTTTTAAGAACTCTTAAGATTGGGAGTTGGGAAAGGAACTGAAGTTCCAGCACTTTCTATGAGCAAGAGCAAGCTCACCTTAGTCCTATATTCTAAGGACTATGGTCAAATAACTGTGTGACAGCAAGGTTTATGAGATCTTCTAATTCTTTAAACACAGCTGCTCTATGTGTGGAGAGAATGTCAGAAGAGGGTTTGGGCTCCTCAGCTGTACTGGCTGGTTTTGTGTATCAACTTGACACAGCTGGAGTTATCACAGAGAAAGGAGCTTCAGTTGAGGAAATGCCTCCATGAGATCCAACTGTAAGGCATTTTCTCAATTAGTGATCAAGGGGGGAGGGACCATTGTGGGTGGTGCCATCCCTGGGCTGGTAGTCTTGGGTTCTATAAGAGAGCAGGCTGAGCAAGCCAGGGCAAGCAAGGCAGTAAGCAGCACCCCTCCATGGCCTCTGCATCAGCTCCTGCTTTCTGACCTGCTTGAGTTCCAGTCCTGACTTCCTTTGATGATGAACAGCAATGTGGAAGTGTAAGCTGAATAAACCCTTTCCTCCCCAACTTGCTTCTTGGTCATGATGCTTGTGTAGGAATACAAACCCCATCTAAGTCGTCAGCTCCATGTAACAATAACCCTTGAGAGGTAAATGAAAAAGGCACAGCAGAGATAGAGTCCCATCAAAGGCAAACCAGATCTGGGCCTAGCTGGAGATGGAAATACATAGAAACTGTGCCCCTTAAAAAGGAACTCTGAAGGAACTGAAGGGTTTTGCAACCCCATAGGAAGAACAACAATATCAACCAACCAGCCCCCCCCCCCCAAGAGCTCCCAAGGACTAAACCACCAACCAAAGAGTACACATGGAAGGACCAATGGCCCCAGCTGCATATGTAGCTGAGGATGGCCTTGTCTGGCCTCAGTGGGAGAAGAGGCCCTTGGTCCACTGAAGGCTTGCTGCTCCAATGTAGGGGAATGCCAGGGTGGTGAGGTGGAGTGAGTAGGTGGATGGGTAGGGGAGCACCATCATAGAAGCAGGGGAAGGGGGATGGGGTAGGGTGTTTCTGGAGGGGACACCAGGAAAGGGGATAACATTTGAAATGTAAATAAATAAAATATCCATTAAAAAATTTATAGATTTGAGCCACAGTGACCAGCTATCATTGCTCTTCTTGAACTGCATACTTTGGGGAATTACGTAGAATGACTTTAGGAAGCACATACAAAATTTAAATATATATATATGTAAATAAATAAAAAGGAACTCTGCCAAATTGTTGTGTAACATAAAGGCTATTTTCCAATTTCAGGGCTGTTTATCAGACTAAGATTCTAAAATCTAACGATTACAGAAAATGTAAACTGAGACTGAATGGGTCCCGGTGTATTTTATGAATAGACATGAAGCAGTCATCTTGAAAATTGCCAAGATACCTGAAGCTTAATTATCTCAGGCAATATAGTCCTGCCAAAATTTTCAAACTGGGATATGATTTTGGCATTTATTTTCTAAAAAGAAAATGTGAAGAATTTTTCTTAATGATATTCATAAATTAAATATTATATTCCGTACACTATCTATGGTTTTTTCCCAATAATGAATTATTACAGTTGTCCTGATGTTCATTATCACATCCAACGCTGTTGACTTTATGTGCTCGACACATAAATATAGCAAAAAATGTTGGAATGGAATAACTTTGCAGACTTTGGAAAGCACAAATGGAAAATCCAAGTCGGTTTTAAGAGCTATTTGGCACTACTTGGTAATACTAATAAGCCGCATAAAATTGAGATGCTAACGTTAATAGTATTTTTTTTTAATTTGAAAATTACATTTTGATATTTGATATAGTTAAAATAAATGAATTTGTTCTCATGGAATACTTTTGGCAAGTGCTTCAACCAATCCTTCTGTAAAATATTATTTCTGCCACTCTTAGAGGCTTGCCCTTCCAGAAAAAACATATATATATATATATTTTTCTACTTCTCAGAGCAACATAAGCAGTGTGCATGCAGGTCTGAATTTTAGGCTATTTTCCCCATTATGTAGATTTTGAATTGTTTGTAAGATAGACTCTACACACACATGCACACACACACACACACACACACACACACACACACACACACACATATATATGGTGTATACATATATACCACAAGATAAACCTTGGTAGAACTTCCAAAACCAAAGTGATTTAAAGTATAGAAAATTTACTATGTTTATGTATTTTCATATATAAAAACCATAATGTATAACTTAACAATTTTTAGTGTTCTCTTAAGACTGATTCTGGTACTACAATCAAGTCTCTAAAGGAAGCTTTTTTAAAAACTCTATTTATAGAATATTCTTCTAAGGCTTTGAAATAATGATTTGAAACAAAAGCACCCTCAGTGTGATCCCCCACCCTCCATCCAAAGCTCAGGCAAGTTTCTTGCCATGACAATGGCTGTTATGTGCATTCTCTCTCATCCTCAGGATCTTACTTGTTCAAGACCTGCAAGAGATGAAGCCAATCAAACTCCAGTTTGGGTGGGGCAGGTCCTCTGGGGCCCCAGTCTTAGCTAAAGGGTTATTGACACTTGATAGCTGAAGAGGGTATAAAGTAACTCTCTTTTATTGAAGTGGCTGTTGCTAGACTGGTCATGCTATGGTGGGTACCACACATCCATGTGCACAGAGGCTACACTAATTGGACTCAGGGGACTATTTACATCCAAAAATAAAAATAAAGAGGGCATGAAACCTGAAGGGAGATGGGATGGAGGAGAGTTTGTGGGGAGGTAGTGGTGAATGGATAGGATTAATATACATAGTACAAATATATGAACCTATTAAGGAACAAATAAAGAACACTAAGCTAGCCGGGTGTGGTGGCACTTGGGAGGCAGAGGCAGGTGGATTTCTGAGTCCGAGGCCAGCCTGGTCTACAAAGTGAGTTCCAGAACAGCCAGGGCTATACAGAGAAACAGTGTCTTTAAAAATCAAAAAAAAAAAAAAAAGAATGCTAAGCTAACAGATTCTCTACGAGAGAGAGAGAGAGAGAGAGAGAGAGAGAGAGAGAGAGAGAGAGAAAGAAGAAGAAGAAGAAGAAGAAGAAGAAGAAGAAGAAGAAGAAGAAGAAGAAGAAGAAGAAGAAGAAGAAGGAGAAAAGAAAGAGAAAAAAAGAGAATTGGTTGTCTAAATTGATTATTCATATATCCAGCTGCTTAAATTATTAGAAGCACTAACACCAAGGGGACTGGGGGCAGAAACTTTCTTCTTTGGAAACAGTCCAGTTTAGAGAAAATTGAGAATGGGCACAGAAGGAAGAAGAGGAAAATGAGTTGGCCACGAGTTTGTATTATAGGAATAGTCAAATAGTTAAATGTACAATGTCCAAATGACTTAGAAAGGCCAAGAGCAATGCAAACACATGCTAGGATCAAGACAAAAGAGTATAGTGGTAAAGAAAGAGTGATGGGGTTGAAGAAGTAACCTCTCTAAAGGAAAATCAGACAGAGGATATTGAAACGACACTATGTTCTCAATTACAATTCATGGCTCTATGGACAGTATCTAACCTTTCTGGAAGAGAAGCTGACGAAGAGTAGTCAAACAGATGAGAGTTTCAGAACAAACTCTGATAATATGGAAAATTAGTCAGAAAATAAAAGCATGAGGAAACGCAGTCCTTGTTCTATAAGATGAAAAGTAGTGAGATTCTTAGATGCATAAGCTCTCATGCATGCATTCCTTAACTAACCAATACTACATACAGGCAGTGCCAGGTGATGAAGACAAGATCAATGTTAAGTCAGCCAGAACTTTCTCATCTGTTTTGAATTGCTCCCTCCTCCTGTTCTTCATGCAATTGCCAATCCCTACAAAGTCTACCCCTGGAGCACCTTTAAGAACATCTCCTATTTCCTAGACCCTACCTATTACTGTCTTCATTATCTTTCATAATTCCTCTCTAGCCATAGAACATTCTCTGTTCAATCCAGTTTTCCATTATAACCTTAATGTTCCTCTCCTAAACCACATAGCTGACTGTGTTACATTCCCCTGAAAGAACTAAACATTTTCCCATTTGTACTTTTCAACATTATTTCCCAGCCAACTGACAAGATAAATTTTAAAGCCATAAGAAAAAAATTCTATGAAGATATTCTGAGCTTTAAAATCTGAAAAATATTTTGTAAAGGAGACAAAACAAATTTTATAGCAAATTGTTGTTTTGCCAAATTTAAGGATTATTGGGTAACCAAAAAATTATGTAAGTATTTGAGTATTAACTGGGGCTTCTAATAAAGAGCACTTTGGAAAAATAGCTGTGAGTATTCACTTTGTGACAGTTACCATCCAAGTTAGTAGTGGAGACACATATTGATGAGTTGTGAAATAATTATTTAATAATTTTAATATAATTATCTACATTGTGATTGTTAAATATATTTTTAAAGCAAAGTGAAACATGACATCCTGGGACAATGTATACAAATAAGTCCATTCCCTCTCCCCCTCCCCCTCTCCCCTTCCTCTCTCTCTCTCTCTCTCTCTCTCTCTCTGAACTGAGAAACTGAGTCAATTCTAGTGTCTCATGGTGAAACAAGTGAAGAAATCTGTTTGTAGGTTGTTCGGGGTGTGGTGGCAGGACTTATCAAGGAAGCAAAGGAAAATTATCCCATTAGTACATAGTTAATGGTATCAAAATAACAGACAATCTAGTAGGATGAGAAGTATAATGTACTATTATTTCTCCTATATAAATACGACAATTTTACTGAAATCATGTGGGGTTAAAGTTTAGAAATAAAACTGAACTGACTTCTTGTTCCTAGAAGATTATAGGCAAATACTTAAGAGCTGTTGTGTAACAGTGGCCTCCATATTGGGACATTCCTGCAGGAAAGCTCCTTAAGGCAGAACATAAACAACTCAAAATAGCTTCAGGAAGTTCCTGAAACTGACCAGATTCACTAAATCACCTCTATCTATATATTTACTATAGTAAATAGTAGAGACTACTGAGTCACTCTCAGACAAGCATAGCTTCAAAGAAGATTCTGAGACAAGTCCAACACCTAGAAGGGGCTCACTCCAGCTGAGTCACTTGGAAGGAACACTCCTCAGCCTGTTGAGACCTGTTGGCTGTACAGTGTACTCCTTATGCCCAGCTTTTGTGAGCAGTCACTCATGCTCAGTGACATGCTATATTATGCTTGGTCATATAGTTGTCTTTGAGTCACTTTTGTTTTCGTAAGTAACGCCTAACTAATATTCCTGTAAGCAACCCCAACAAAACTCATTGGTTCACCAAGTTGGACTTTGGTGGCATCCACACTTTGGTACATTGAGGGCTCCTTCACTGGGGTAAATGGACATTTATGTTACATCTCTCCAGAAAAAAAAATCTATTAAACATCATGGCCCAGGAAAGAGGTAGGAAAAAATAAAAATTTTCTATGAAAAAAAAGCATAAAAATGACAGGACCTCATGAAAAGTTATTTCTTTATTTACAAACATACTGTTTACTTGGCTCTAAAGATTATGGATATTCTTTGAAGTCTATCACAAAGGCACATTCTTCCAAAATGTTATGGGATAACTCAGCATATCAGATATGGCTAAAGAGAGATTTTGTGAACTTGAGGTCAGTTCAAAGCAAAACAAACAAAAAAGACAAAGAAAGAGATTGTGAAAAAGATGTTTAAAATTTAAAAAAAAACTGGAAAATGTAATTGTAGTATGATAAGAATTCTAGAAAAGATGACAACAGAAAACGAATCTCACAATATTCCCTGCAAATAACGGACAGTACAGAATCAAGGAGTTAATGCAGAATAAAATAAATAAATAAAATAGGCATAAAAATCCATGTCCAGAAGACACAGTGAACATTTAGACTGTTAAAGATACAAAGTCATTCTATGTTTTCTTTTCTATTGAATTTTTATATAATATATAAGTCATAGTCTTGGCCCACCCCAGTTCTTCCCAAGCCCTCCCCACCCAATTTCATGTTCTTCTAACCACCGTTATGTCACCATCAGAAGACAACTGTGAACTGAAGCTTCAATTTCCACAGGGAGAATGGAATGAGTGGAATAAGACTGGGGTGCTGAAAATATACGAACAAGATTCCTATGCCTGGAACATGAGGTGAAATAAAAGTACTTCTTGACTAATAAAAAGTAAAAGAGTTTCCCGTGAGAATAAAGTTTACCACAGGAAATCCTAAAGCAAGCGTTTCAGAAGGAAGTGATCCCAGACAAATCTTGAACTGCAAGAAAGTATGTGGCACTCAAGACAGACAGACAGACAGACACAGACAGACAGACAGACAGACAGACAGACAGACAGACAGAAAAAGAAAGGAAGGAAGGAAGGAAGGAAGAAAGAAAGAGAGAGAGAGAGAAAGAGAGAGAAAGAAAGAAAGAAAGAAAGAAAGAAAGAAAGAAAGAAAGAAAGAAAGAAAGAAAGAAAGAGAAAGGAAGGAAGGAAGGAAGGAAGGAAGGAAGGAAAAGAAAGAAAGGAAGAAAGAAATAAAGCAAGCAAGCTCATAGGTAAATCTAAGCAAATATTTAAACCATTGCTAATGCTTTCTTTCAACATTAAACAAAAAAAAATTAAGACAAGTGTGAAAATATGATTAAAGGGATGGGGTTAAATCGTTCAAGCTTTTAAAATTACTTCAGAAAAGAGTAAAGTCGACTAAATTTAGATTATTTTTAAACATCTTACGTTTTGAATGTAGCCACTAAATAATACAAATGCAAACTCAAAGCTAATTGATAGTAATGATTAATGGAAAAAAAAACTATTTAACTGTAAAGAAAGCAACCAGGGAAAGGGCGAGGGCAGAAACAGTAGAACAATTGAACAAATAAGATGGCAGATGTGAATCCAGATGTGTCATTAAACAGCTGTAGTTGACTGAAGGATACAACTAATAAATACTATTGTATAAAGAAACATCTAAAACTTATGGGCATAGAAAACATCGAAAGAATGGGAAAATGGCCCGTATTTGTAGAAGGTGTACCCCAACATCAATAAAGGTACAAAGATACTTGAGGGGATGGAGGTGTGAAAGAGTCACTGTGGAGAAACAGGTAATGACCTGACCAAAGAGACGAAAGGAAAGCATCAAAGCCAAATGGAACGCAGTAGCTATGGATGTGAGAGAATGTGACCATGATGTCTTTAGTTTTTATTTCTGTTATGTTTTGAGATTATAATTACATCCTTTCTTCCTTCCTAGGTTTCCCTCCAAATCATCCCACAGACACCTCCTTGCTCTCTTTCAAAATTCATGGCCCTTTTCTTCATTGATTATTGTTGCATGTCCATATATATATGAATATGGACATATTTAAATATATATGGTCAGTCTGTATAATGTTACTTGTATGTGTGTTTGCAGGGCTTACCATTTGGTATTGGATAACCAACTAGGGTGCTATTCCCTGAGGAAGACCATAAACAACTAAATGTGGCTAATTTGAATTTGAAATTTCAGACCTTCACATCAAATCTTATTCAGGATTTCCCCACCTCAAACTTTGCCTTGGCAAATACTATGAGTGTATCTTACAAGAATAACATTGACCTATACCTGCTATAGTGTCCTGAATCTTTCTATTTTGAAACCTACTTATTTTCTTCACAGGAAGTCTACTGTTTCTTTAAACCCCTTTTTTAGATGTGCCACCAAATCCCCACAGAGGCTACTACAACATGCGGCCCCCTTCTCTGAGAATTTTAAGGAATGGGCTTAAGAATTACCGCAGATACAGTCATCCACTCTACCCACAGCCTAGGGCTTGCAAGTGTGGCAAGATTGGAATATACCCTATAAGATGTTGGTAAATATTAAATGAGTTTATATGGCTGGGTTCCCTATGCTAAGTGCTGGTATCATCCTAACATGGAGAGATACCAGAACACACTTCTATGGTCATGTGAGGATACCAAGAGAAGGCAGCTGCTTCAGCACTGGAAGGTATCTCACCAGACTGCAATTAAATGCACCAGCATTTAACCACGGGATTCAAAACTGATCTACAAGAAAGGAGTTTATGATTTTTCTCCCTTAGTCTTCCCCTTCTCATGGTAGCCTGAACAACCTAAGGCAAGGGGATAAAATCAATGTCTCCATGTACAATCTAGTTCTTCTCAAGTTAACTACTTACTGATTGACATGAATGTTTTTCTTATTGCCTGCTTATTTCTCTACCTGCATAACTGCTTGACATACCTCCTACTCCAGCCTTTTGTTATTCCTTCAGGATGCCATTCTAATGTCATATTTTTCAAGAGGCTCTCATGGGTTAATAGTTATATTCAAGTCCCAACTCTCTGGGCCCAGTGAACATGACCTTATTTGAAAATAGCCTGTAGTCGTAATTGAATTATGTCATAATTGAGTGAGCCCTAATTCAATGCCTGGCCCTTGTACAGGTAGGAAATGTTGGACACAGAAACAGATATGCATGGGAAATGTCATGTGATAAGAGAGGCACAAATTGAAGTTATGTTTTCAGAAATCCAGGGATACCAAGAATTGACAAGCAAAGACAAGAAACAAAGAGAAAGACATGACCATGTTTTTGCTCTGAGCCTCACAAAAGCATCCCATACCACAGACACCTCGATTTTAGAATTTCACCCTCTAGAACAATGAAGCAATAAATTTCTGTTATTTAAAGGTATTCAGTAGATGCTAGGTTCTGTTTTCTTTTCGACAGCAGCTCTGGGAAGCTAATTGAATAAGCACCGGTTCTTCTCTATCTATAAGATTGACAAGATAAAGTTAGTTGTTCCTCATAGGGCTTTGTGATATTTTCACATTGTGTATGTGTGAATGGGTGTGGTGCACATGCCTATGTGAGTGTTCACAAATGTGGGGGTATGTGTGTAGAGAGGTGGATGACATACATGACTACGTGAGGGCATGTGTGCAGGGAGGTGAGTGATCACATACATGAGTATGAAGGCCAGAGGGCAGTGTTGGATGCACTGCTGGATCACCCTGCACCATGTGTGTCATTTGAGCCCAGTGCTGCCAATTGTACTCATCTACCTAGCAAGTCTCTACTCCTAAGTGCTGGGATTATAGGCAGGCTACCGCACCTGCCCGGCATTTACTTGACCTACGTCCTGGGGATCTCAAGGGCAGACCACACACTTGCACAGAAGGAGGAGCTTTCTCTAGTAAGCCACTTCCCCACCTCCCAGACCTTGTGATTTGTTAAGTCACAGAATAAATGTTGGCTAAGGGCCCGTCATGCTTGCCAAGCCCTTGATGAGAGAAAAGGAGCAAACAGCCAATACTTCATGACATCTCCTGGGATGACAAGCAAAACCAACAAACAACAAAACAATAACAACTGAAGGAAGCTGACAAAAATGTGTACATGCTATTAAGCAGAGCAGAACCAAAGTTTAACGTGGAGAATCGAGGGTGCACAGCTCCATTGTAAGGAACTAACAAGTCAAAAGAAAGCTTGCTGCAGTGGAGATCCCACGAGCAGGGGTCTGAGCAAGACCTTTAGGAACTGGCTAAAGCAAAGCTCACTTAGAGAACCAGTAAAAGGAGAGGAGGTTGGAGGGAAGCAATGACAGAGCTTAATTGACATTTGTTGAGTGCTCTGGTTGCTATGGATGAGAGGAGGTGCCAGTGGTACAAAGAAAAATATGAGGAGGTGGACAGTGGTAGTAACAGTCCAGAGAAACCAATGAGGGGAACTTCAGTGAGAATTATGCTGGAGAGAGAGTTTAGAAATACTCTAGAGAAGATAAGATACACAGAAGTGAGGTATGGAACGATACAGCTCATGACCATAGTACACGGTGCCTTGGTGATGCTCTACCACTGTGAGGTTTTAATGTACTCATTGTTCTGGTGGTAGAGATGGTCAGAGTCGTCTTTTGACACTCAGAATAGATCTCTCTATTGAAATGCAGACTCATGTGCTCAACTTGACAGAGATAGAGTCTCCTCCCATAAGTAAGCGTGGGTGTTATGGGAACTTCAGTTCCATTCTCTTTGGACAGTCTCTCTTGGACAGTTCTTTCCAATTCACCTGTCATGCTGTCTCTTTCTCGGAGCACAGGAAAGTGTCTCAGGGCTGATGTGAGAGACTCTGCAGTAAAATCGTAACTGGGGAGCAAAACCCACACCAACTGATGGCCACTTGATTCCTCCCTCACAGATGATTTCTAGTGAGTGAGAACAGTGCACGGTGTTGATGCCGAAGCTCCCGTTCATATGCTGCACCTTCTGCTTGAGTAGTGCCTAAGGCTTTGTTGTGGTTCCTAGTAAGCCAGAAGATGTGCACAGACTTGCCGTGCTAGAGAATGAATCAACTTTGTACCAAGGTTACCTGCTCAATGCCTCTTCCTGGGCTTAGCTATATCCTTTAAGGCAGAACTACAAAAGGTAGTTACAAGGCCAAATATTGCTGTATTTCCCACTTGTTCCCCACTAACTAAAAGCATCCTTCATTTTGTATGTTTTGAAAATAAAAAATAGAACCTCTAGCACCTCTGGGCATTTGTTCCCTGGCTGAGAGCTGAGTAGACCTGTCTCCTTGTTCAAGGGCTATGCTGTCTATTCAGTGAAGCCCCTGCAGGCTCCCTTCCCTCGTTTCTAGCTCTTAGTTGCAGTTTGTATGCTTTTGAGTTGGTAACCCCTGAGCTAAGGTCACTGCAAATATCAGATAAATACTCTAGACACCCTAGGGTAGTGAATGACAGACTAGGTAGATGCTAGAGACACTTTGAACCAGAACACCACACCTTAAGGGTTCAAAGCACTTAAAGACTATTCTTATTATTATTCTGGTTGTTTCAAGTTGACCTCCCTCCCTCCAGAGATGCTACTTTAAAGCCAGAGCCTGTGCAGTAGCAGCCACTGAGCATCTGTTTTTCAACTCACTTCCAGCATCTGGCTGATGATGTTGTTTACAAAAACCAAAACGATGCTGTAACACATTGAAGAAATTCAGAAACATTAAAACAAAACGAAAATTGTTGTTTCTCCATTTTCTGTAGACCTTGAAGTTTTGATAGTTTTATTTTCTAAACTACTCACATCAAAATAAGAGTTGTGAGGGCCCATCGATATGGCTCATTAGCTAAGAGAGCTTGCTGCATAATCTCGAGGACCAGAATTCAAATCATAGCACCCACATAAAAAATGGCACACCAAGCATCCAGCTGGAATTCTATCTCTTACAGGAAGGGGGTAGGAGAACCACTGGGGCTATGTGGCTTCCAGTCTAGCCAAGAAAATGAGAGCTCAGATTCGATGAAAGATCCTTCTTCATAAGCAGAAAGTGATGGCGTAGGTAGGACACTTGCTGGCCTCTTCTAGCCTATGCACACATGTCATGTACAGGCACACATTCCAATATGTGCACAAGACACAC